>NW_028227265.1:80692692-80900192 GCF_978045245.1 Mus caroli | reverse complement strand
AGGGGAGGGGAGAGGAGAGGAGAGGAGAGGAGAGGAGAGGAGAGGAGAGGAGAGGAGAGGAGAGGAGAGGAGAGGAGAGGAGAGGAGAGGAGAGGAGAGGAGAGGAGAGGAGAGGAGAGGAGGAGAGGAGAGGAGAGGAGAGGCAAGGCAAAAGGAAAGGAAAGGCAAAAGGAAAGGAAAGGAAAAAGGAAAGGAAAGGCAAAAGGAAAGGAAAGGAAAATGGAAAGGAAAGGAAAAAGGAGTCAAGGCCTGACTAGGATATACATACAAAAAGTGTATTGGAATTGAAGTTAAGCACTTGAAGCAAACTGAGGAATTTTAAGCATTTCAGGGATTGATGAAGGTAGATGGGTCAAGGACAGCATACGATGATCTACAGAAATGACAACTCCCAAAGCAATCTAAAGAGAATGGAACCCACTGTTGAAGACACCTAAGTATTACGGTGAAGTTTTATGTCTCATTGAATTGATATCACTTAAAAATACATATTTGGACAAAATCTTTCTAGGAAAACATACTGAAAATAAATTAATTAAAGTTACAGTGACGTTTTATAAGGCTGACAGAGAAAACTTAATGTTGACCGCTTGTAAACTTTTACAACATATTGGTATTCCTGTAATGATGTATATAACTGCTCAGTTTTCTTGCAACTAGGCTTTAGTATAGTAATTTATCCTCTCTGCTAAGTTTTTCATCTTTAAAAATTGATGATCTTTATTGTATCATCTCCCCATCCAGGTCTGAATACTCTGGCTTCTACGAATGGTGTTTAATTTAAAAATAAGGCAGAGTTTTACTTTAATGTAGTGATATTAATAATCATATCTATGTGGTGCTGTAATAACTTAATGTCCTTCCATCTTTTCTTGTTGAATTTATCTCCTGCAGTCCTTACAGAACTTTTTATTTTTGAACCGATGACTATATCCTAATGAAAGGAGAATACATTGCTATGGGGGTTGTGGCAGTTTTTCCCCCTTTAATAGGCCAGACTTAAAGAGAAGGGGTTGGGCAGTAACTTCTGAAAGAAACTTTTTTCGAATGAACTGGAGCAATCCCAGAGGCAGCTGCAGCTCACTCACTGTGCACTCCACAGTATTAAATCCTGAGAAGTTTCAGTTTTATTAATGGCTTCATTCCTGAGTCCTCAATATTTGTCAGATTTATGAACACATCTCCGAGGTTCTCATTGTGCAAACTATGCTTGCAGGATATCCTGAAGAGATTTTCCTGCTGGTGAAACTACCTTTCCTTGAATTCCTCTCATCTGTAGCTTAGGACAATTGAGAGAAGTTCATTCGAAAATATGGACTCTTAGCAGCAAAGGGGCTTGCGGACAAAGAAAAGTGCAAGAGTGGGATACAGGTGTAAACCCAATTCATGTCTACTTGAAGAAACATACATTAATACTTACATCTACTAACAATTAAGTTCTCTTTCTCTGCTTCGTGGGGGTGAAAATAATGTGGTTAATTCTGCGTTCTCCTTTGGTTATGCCTTCCATTCTGCAATGGATTGTGTTCCTTTGAGTTTCAAGTATAAGTGAAAATAAATCCTTGCTGCCCAAACTTGCAATTTTTCAAGTTATTCTATTAACAGAAAAGTAATTACTATGAAGGGCTCAATTTTTGTGAGTAAGTTATCTGTTCAATTTTACCGAAGTAGGAGAGAGAGAGAGAGAGAGAGAGAGAGAGAGAGAGAGAGAGAGAGAGAGAGAGAGAGAGAGAGAAAGGGAAAGAGAGAGAAAAGGTTAGGAGAAAGGGGGAAATTTTCAAAAAAGAAAGAAAAAGAAAAGTTCTCTTTAAGCATCTAGAGTTTAGACGCTGATAAACTGAATACCTAAAATAGACATTTCTAAATAGCAAAATGTTTCTAAACTTTCTCAACTTCGTATTTTATTATAGTGGTATTTCCTCTACAGCTTTCAACTTTCCAGTGTCTCTATAGATAAAAATGAAGAAAAAAAGATGTGCTATTCTTTTTGAGATACGGTGTATTCAGATCCTGTCATAATCACATTGGCAAAACACTAGGCATATCTTTTATTTTTTTTTAATTTTTAATATTTTTATTACATATTTTCCTCAATTACATTTCCAATGCTATCCCAAAAGTCCCCCATAGCGCCCCCCACTTCCCTACCCACCCATTCCCATATTTCTTTCCTTTTTTATTTTAGTCTTTTCTTAAAAAAAAAAAAAGTAACTAGCAATAGCATGCAGCAAGCAATGCCCGTTTTGTAATATCTAGTAAACTGTATATGTAATAAAGGATACAACACCTTTGATATTTATTCTGATGAAAATAGAGACAAGCATGAAAAAGAAAAAAATGATTTCCTTCACTGGATTATTTTATGTACTATTTGGGAACATATGGATTTATTATTTGATCATCATGACAAAATAATTTTATAAAACTTTATTTTAAATAATATAAATATTTATAAATGAGGTAAACAACTCATAACAGTTAATGGCTGCCTGCCTTCCACTGTTCCCTAACTAAGCAATGGTTTATTTTAATAGGCATTTGCAGTTCCTCCTTAGTCTCTTTTTTCCTCTACTTTCCTACCCCGAGTTTTCTTTTATACTTCAGTTGTAGCACTCAGAAGTTCTTCTCTCATAAACTGTTGAAGAATAACAGCTATTGGCCTCCTCAATGAATTACTTTCTTCCCTTAAGGACCACAGGTCTGCAGCCTGTTCAGAGGCAGCCTATGGAGAGACCCCTTGAAACCCTAAAAACCTAGGCTTTGACCCGGGCTGCTAGTTATCAGGCCTTTCATCAACCTGGAGGACCAAGGTGCCTCACAGAGGGACACATTTCTTCTCCACCGTGCAGTGCTCCTTGCATCCCCTTGTTATTGCCAGGATCAGAACTCCAAACCAGGTTGAGGGTTAGCCTCATTTTCAGGATCTGTCTCCTTCATACTAACATAGGAGTTCCCCCAAGAAAACCTCTTAGAGAAATTATTCTGTCTTGGATATCTGCATCAGGGAACAATTGCCCCAAACGACACTTAAAACAAAAACAAAAACAAAACAAAACAACAAAAACCAAAACCTGTATTCCAAGTATGTTACTCTTTTCTTTTTAGACTATGATCACCTACTAAAGTTTCCATTTTTAATAGTATCCACTTTCCATTTGCATTACAAGCTATTCATGTCTCTGTGCACTGCTTAGTTTTATGTCCTCTTGTTTAAAATAGTCAGTTCTGTTTCTACCTACATTATTTCCTTATTCATTCACAGTCCCTAAACTTGTAGCTCACATATACTACATGTTCTCAATATTACCACATAGATGTCAGTCCCTAAAAAATTGAATTATCTAATGCTAGAGCATGTTTCTTTTCTGATGACTCACATAGAAGCTGACTCTTATAGTTCCTGACATCTAGTGGCAAGAAGAAAAACTATCCTGAGACCAAAAAGTAATGTAATTGGTTGTCTGAAGTCCAAACAATTGAAAAGGGTCAAATGCCTACTTTGGGGGCTTAGAAAAAATTTACAGGTTTAGTACAACATTTACATATTTTACATGATATATATATGTGTATATATATATATATATATATATATATATATATAATATGCCTCAGTGAGAACTTGGGTAAATATTAGCATGAGCACAGAAATCTGATAAGAAAGTGTAGTAGACCCCAAGTAGGTAATTTAGTTAGACAGCGGCCTGAGTATCCTCACTGCAGAAATTCACTATTCCTTATATCTCTTTATATCTGCTCACAGAAAAAATATGTACACATGAAAACTTACAAAACCCTCAACATATTGAGGGCAGGGCTTAGATTATGAATGCCAGAACTGAAGATGCATCTTTGTCACTGCAAGATAATAAATTTAAATTCAAATGAAATTTGAAGTTCAAGCAGAAGATGTGATGCATTATGTTATTGTAGACTTTGAGGGCCAAATAGAGCCAGGGAATGGGGAAAAGTCGCTTTTATACCATTTCGCCTTTCATTACCATGCAATTGATAGTTTCATTTTTAATGGGACAGAAGTGTTCTAGGCATTTGAGGTAGACCAAAGGGGAAAGTAATAAGATGTGCTTTTGGGGAGGTGAGCCTCTTGTTGGTCTACCCTATAAATGGCTGTGGGTTTATGGATACTTCTTGTGTGAAAGATTAAATCCTTCTGTTGGGAAAGGCTAGATCTTGTTAGGCCAGAATTATGGCAAGTGACTTCCATATTCCATGACCACCACTTTGTGAAGCCTGCTATTCCAACCAGTTGGCTGGAGTATCAGAACTTCTGAGAGCTCTATCATATGAGGAAAAAAAGACTTCAAAAGATAGTTCCCAAGGTACCTTGATAAATTAGGGGATGGATGGGGAAAGTTATTCATAGGATGCAGTGACAAAGGGAACATGGGCACACAGGATCCCACAATGACAGAAATCAATGACGAGGAAGCACAAGTGGATGTCCAGAACCCTGAAACCTGTCAATCGCAGAACAGGAAAAAGCAAATTAGACTTTTTTTTTTACTCAATTTTAAAGAAACACACCTGGTTTCTAGTGTGATTTATGACTTCCTATTTCATAGTAGAGAATATATCTCTGCTGAATAAGTTGGCAGAAGTTTCCAGAGGCTTTGTGGATAGAAGATAATTTACACTGTCTTATAAGTTTATAAACCTGGTTAAATCACATTAACATTATGGTCACAGTCTGTTCTCACAATAACTAATCATTAGATATTGTTATATTTTTCACCACTGGAACACAATAATTGACATAGACAAATTGAAAAGGAAAAAAAAATATTTATTTTGGCCCAGGGTTTAGACACTCAGTCCACCGTTGGCTGGAAGAACATCAGGGTGGAAAGGCAGAGCAAATCTGCTCAAGCAATGGCAGCCGGGCGGGGATGGGGGGACACAATGCAGTTATAGGCTTCCTTCTTCCTTTCTAATCAGTGTTACTCCATGTATACTGGGGGATGACACTGCATTCATTTTAGGCCTTTCCTCCTTATTTGTGGCCTTGGAAATGTCTTCACATACATCCCCCTAGGTCTGTTTTTACTAAACTAGGCATATCACAGCCCAACTTACAACTAAGATTAGCTGTCACGATGCTATCTAGAGAGATGCTTGACAGATTAGAAACTGTGAAAGACAACTCTTCTTATTCTACTGACTGCTCACCAAGTTCTACTTTGTGTATCTCTTTTTTAACCTACCATATATTAGTTACTGTTTTATTGCTCTGTGGAAAAATGACCAAGGCAACTTATAAAAGAAAATATTTACATGGGTTTATAGTTTCAGAGGGTTAGAGTCCATGATGGCAGAGAAAAGGCATGGTAACAAGGAACAGCTGAGACCTCAAATCTTGATCCAAAAGTAAGATGCAGAGAGAGAGAACTCATATTGGGAATAGTCCAAGTTTCAAACATCAAAGCTCACCCCCTTCACACACACCTCCAACAACTTCATACTTTCTAGTCTTCCTGAAAGAGTTCCATGGATGGGAACTGAATCTTCAAGAGTATCTGCTTCTTAGAGTCACTCTCATACAAACTACTACATAGCTCATCCACATATAGCAAGAGAAATAAAAGCACCTCCTGGTGTCATTTAGTACCAAGATTAGAACTAGTTTAAACCACCTTTCCTGCTTTGTCAAAAAAATAATTGCCTCTGATGAAGCACATTAGTATTGCTTAGTTACAAAGACACGCATTTGAAGGTGTCTGCCTAAAGTGTTGACTGCATAATTTGTTAGTACTCATTAGGTTTTTCTTTGTCACTAACATTATAAATCAAGACGAAAATCACTACACTTTCAAAAAGTTCACAGGGCACACATAAACATAGCTGTGTCAATTTGGTTTTAAGAATTAGAAGGTGAAACTTCAGACCTTCCTAGGTGGGAGATTTTCAAATGTGATCGATATGATTCCTTGAAGTGATAAGGTAGCATAAATAATTGTGCCAATAGCAGATAGACCTCCCTTTGCCAACATTTGGGTCAGTGTCTCATCTGGGAAACACTGAATACGAATCATACAGCTTTTCTTCAGGGGTTGGAGGACTTAGTGCTATGCAAACTGGAGGGGAGGTTAGGATGAAGAAAGACTTAGTGCCTGGGTTCTTACATAGCCTTACAGGCAGGTCCTTGTCCTCCTGACATGATTGAAGTTTTCAAGGCAGAGAGAGTTTTAGACAAGCTGAAGAAAGACTCCGCCATCTACCATCATAATAGTACAAATGATTTATCTTTCTGTAGTTTCAAGAGAGGCTTAGAAATCAACTAAGAAATTGTTAGGTGAGCTGAAAAGGTTTCTGAATGAAAAGAGAGGACTCTGACTTAGATGTAGTGGGAGTGGGTAGCTGGGTAGACAGCTGCAAAGTCAGATATCTCAGAGAATCATAACAAAATTGAAAACCAGATGAGTCTATATAAACCACAGATGGTAGCTGTGTGGACAGTTACCAGATGAGAACCATATGTCTTCTAACACCATGAACTCACAAGCTGTCTGGGCTCTAATGCTGTGCTGAGGCATAGGGAAGTGAACAATCTCTAATTGATGGCACCAGACACTGAGATTACGAAGATCTTTTCAAGCAAGTGGAATGGAAACCTGAGATTTAATTTCAATTCTGTAATAGAGAATAATATTTTAATAATCACTTTTAGAAGAATTTGACTTCAACAGCATGTATAAATCCTTTTATTAAAATATCTACTATATGTCTCATGGCAGGATAGCATATAAGGTGGTCTAGTAAAAGCAACAGCTTTCCTGCTCAAAATTTAAGGTGAACTATGACATCATATATTGACAGTTCTAAGAAGTCTATTAAGAAGAAACTATTTCCGATTTTATTTCAACATCTATTTTCCTAATTCATTTGATTTCACAATATCTTTCCTTTGTCAAATAATCTTTGTCAATAAATATCTTTGGAGGACTGCATCCTGTAGGGGCCATTTGATGGTGTCCTTTGTGTGTAGGAACATATGGTCTCTGTCGCCTTTCCCCCAATTTAAAACAAGTACATTTGTAGTCAGTTTCCAGCCTATTTCAAATGATCAAATTCAATAATCACTTTGTGAATACTTGCTGTGTGCTGTTCTTCATCCAAATATTAAAACTTCACTAAGCATTAAGAACAGATGCAATAAGTCTTCTTACGTAAAATCACAGGATATTCCATTTCATATCTATGCACTAATATTAATTTGTAAAGAAGAAAACTTCATTAATTAAAATTTACATCTAAATATGAATATCTAGTATAAAACTGACACAGATTAATTAGAATAGAAAAACAAATGTGACCATATTTTCCATAAAATAGAGTACACACACACACACACATATATATATATATATATATAGTCTTCTAGTATTTTGCCAACCTGTTTCGTTCTATGGGAAGACACTTTTAGCCTCTACCCTGTAAATGTGCCGTCTACTCTTTTCTATGTTCCTATACTATGCCATATTCATGCCCATAACTTCACTTGTGGTATAAATTCTGCTCTGTGTTCTGATAATCTTTGACACAAACTATATCATTGGCTTATCATATTGCCTTTTTTATTCATATGCCTGCCTGGTGTGAAATGGTTTCCTCTGGGATTAAAGCATTCCACCCAGAAAGAAGCTCCTTAAACAGGAAGGTAAACAAGTCAAGATTGCTTCAGGAAGTTCCTGAAACTGACAACACTGACTAGGCTCTCTCCCTGCTAGGGTAAGCAATAAAAGCTGAGAGTTTTCACGAGAAGGAGAAAGAAGCTGAGCCACAGAGAACATTATCAGAGAGAAATAACTGCAAAGAATCCTCTGAGACAAGAACAGTTGCCTGGAAGAGGTCTAGATTTCCCTGGAAAGGATACTTGTCAACTTTTCAGCTATCTGTGAGCTGTCATCCGTGGTGGGGATGGGCTTTTATGACTCTTTGAGTCATCTGCTGCTCTAAGTAACCCCTCACCCACAGATGTGCAGGTATCCCCAATAAATCTCATTGGTTCACAAAGTTGAACTTTATTGGTATGTGTACTTTGGTCTGTCCTGTGTTCCCTATGAGGAGACATGTATGTTGCAGCTCCACAGGAAACATTTTGTCACATAGCACTGTCTTCCACACTATAAGATTTGTTGTTGTTGTTGTTGCGGGCCATAATTGCTGTGATCTCTATGTCTTGGTGTATTAGTTATCCTTTGTTGCTGTGATAAATGCCAGGTCAAAGGTCAGGGAAGAAAGAGTTTATTATATCTTATAGGTTACAGGACAGCAAAGGTAGGATGTCAAGGCAGGAACCTGAAGACAAATTAAAATAGAGGCCACAAAGTGAGCAATGCCTTGCTCTTTCTGCGAATTGTTCAGATTGCTTTCTTAGACAACTCAATTCAGCTTACTGGGATGGCTCTGCTGTTCTCTCCCACAACAATCAATCTGGAGATTGTGCCACTGCCATGCCCAAAGCTAATCCTGTGGAGTGAGGTTTTCAGATAACTTTGTCTAGTCCTGGTGACTCTTGTTTGTGTAAAGTCTACAGAAACTCACAAGCACCTGTAGGAGAGTCCATAGCAGAAGATAACCAGGAAAACTGATTCCTTAAATGTTTCTTTTTTACAATGCCTGAGCTTAACCATGTATAGGAGCCTTTGAATGCTCCCAAAAGAATAAAATAATTCATAGAGTTCGATATCAGTTATGCTAGGGGACCTCTACTGGTTGCTCACCCTCTTCTAGTGCACAAGATGAACCTCTAGTAATAGGCACAAGATGACATTGGTAAGAAAAAGCAGTATGTAATTTAGGGAGCAGACAAAGAAGCTCTATTTTAAGAAATGTTATCATTGTAAACAGTATGATTATAAACATCCTCTTAGTAGAAAGCTACATATTCAGGAATAAATCACCAAGTTGAACTATTAACTTTATATGTATTGGGGGATTTAGAGTCTCTAGTAAATGAAGATTTAATACTGAGCCTTACATATATTGATACAAGCTGCTAATAGCTTCTTTGTTGAGAGAGAGTTGGATCAGAAAGCCTCCCATCTGCCCACTGAGATGTTATACCGAAAAAAGTGGAGCTTCATTAATTCTGTAAAGGTGAACCTGCCTAATGCCAATGACTTGCCCAGCAGGACACTGTGGCTTATGTAAATGGATACCTTCATTAAGGATACAAAAATATTTTGCAAATTATGGGAGGTCAGAGCTAGTGGTTGACTGGGTTTAACTATGAACTCTTTTATTAGTACTCCCTACTTTATATCAGAGAGTCAACCTCACCACTGAAAGGGACAGAGGAAGGAAGGAATACTTTTTTATTATTCTTATCTGATTTGCTGTAGGTTCAATGTTGAAAGGCGACATTCTAAGCTGTTAGATTTATTTGACAGTTGAGCACTAGACATGGAATTTGTCTCAGTATTTAAGATCTCAGTTCGTCAAAGCAGATTCCATAGAATTTCAACACATTCTCTCCCCTTTATAATAGATCATTGATTCAACATCTCTTTCCCTGTGTGCATCTTGTTATAAACAGGCACAAAGCAGTGTCCTCACTGTAAGGTAGCCTGGGTTTAGTCATCCCTGAACATGTGGATTACTCATGTTTTCATGAAAGACTCTTTTCATGGTAAAACATTTAAACCATTTCTTTTTTTGTTTGTTTGGGTTTTGTTTTTGTTTTGTTTTTTTTGTTTGTTTGTTTGTTTTTGGTTTTTCGAGACAGGGTTTCTCTGTATAGTCCTGGCTGTCCTGGCAATCACCGTGTAGACCAGGCTGGCCTCGAACTCAGAAATCCACCTGCCTCTGCCTCCCAAGTGCTAGGATTAAAAGCGTGCACCACCACACCTGGCTTAAAGCCATTTCTATATATGGGAAGGTTAAGGTATTTAAAAATTGCATGGTTTAAGTCAATCATCTACAGACTCAATGAACCAGAACAGTAACAACAACAACAACAACAACAACAGACAGGAAATAAAACCATATCTAAAGGCTTTATAGTGTTACTCACATCCTTTGAGTCATACTTCTAAAACATCATTCTAAGTAGTATATCTAGGTTGTAAAATTTCAACTATGAGTGTTGTGTTACTGGATATCTACAGTAGAAATGTCCAGAAATCATATGAAAGCTTATTTTTTTTTGTTATCCTGATAGGAAAAATCTTTAAATATTTTAAAAAACATTTTCATATGCTCATTTTTTACAATAAAACTCTATCATCAGAAAAAATAAAATAAATTATACCCTTCCTAATTTCAGTGTGTTTTTGTGTGTATTTGTGTGTATGTGTATGATACTACCTCACAGTTCATGCTCTCTCTTCTCCACTACATGTACACACACACACACACACACACACACACACACACACAAATAAGGCATAGACCATGATGGATAGGAGCTTGCAATAGGGGTGGCATGGAGGACTTCCCCACACATTCTTAATTAGTATTCAATTTCCCTTCAAGTGTAGGTATGACTTTAAAAACAATTTTACAAATCATATACCCTAACACCCCTACTATATACTGAATGTCTGTATCCCTGTAAAACTCATACACTCAAGTCTGAAAGTGATAATATGAGGTACTGGGTCTCTGTAAGATTTTAGGCCCTCATGAATGGAATTTCTACTGTTCATTAACATAAGGGCCTTGTCCTTCTGACATGTCAGAAGAAACTGAATGTTTATAGTTTGTAAGTCATTAAGCCTATGGTATTCTGTCACTGTAGCACAAATATGAAAATAGGAATACCAAACATAGCATTATTATTCTTATAAATGAGGCATATACCAGTTAACAATCAGATTCATATTTTTTAAAGTGCAAAACCTTTAACCTAACTGAATTAGTGGGCATAACCTTTATTCCGTCCTCTGTTGGCTAACAAAGAAGCCACAAGGACCTCCTCTGCTTGGCAGGAGGGACCATAAGAAGCCCAGTCTAGTGAAAGGAAGTGATTCATGAACATATGTTTCAATGCAAAGCTTCCCTAAACATAATAAAGTCAGAGAACCTTAGCCTGTGTGTCCTTGGACATGCACAGTAGTGCTGCATTGCGCTGAATCACTGGTGGAGGGAGAAACAGGTATCAGTACATGGAACATGGGTCAGAATGAAGATAAAGATGGGCGTGCAGATGCCCTTTACACGAATAAAATGCCCAACATATTAATAGCTAACAATTTCCCAGCACTTAGTATATGCTATGGGTTAATCTATATTAGACATATTAACTCATTTTCCTTTCAGAAAAAATAAAATAATTTGACACTTTTCAAAATGAATATTAGAAAAGCACTAATATATTGTATTTAGTCACACACACACACACATTTAGTCACACACACACACACACACACATACACACATACACACACACACCCCAAATGGTGGTTGGTAGAACTTTGAACACATGTTCTCTGAATTTAGAAATATTTCTCATACTATTCTAGGGTGGGATCTGTATAAAATATCATAGAAAAATATAAGCCATAGTTTAAGATAGACCTCAAAATGGATTAGATCAAGTTCTGATTCATAGGTCAACAGACACTTTTATTTGGGAGTATTTTCTTTGAACTAAAAGTTCCTTTATTTTGATCTTAGGGTTATGTCACTGAGGACTCAGTAGATCTTCAGAATTACCAAAAGAAGCACATTATAAATCTGAATGTTTCCTCTTCATCATTAGTGGCTAATTACTCCAATTACCCTTTAGGAAGCACTCTGCTTAGCCATACTCATTGGATTGGAGATAATTTATTCAATTTGAAAAGCAAATCAAATCCTTAAGTTAAATCTTTTAGTTCTACCCTCTGAAATACCAATGATATAAGATAAACAAATGTTGGGTGGTTACATGTGCTGCCAAAACACTTCCCTAGTCTTACTTCAGCATCTTTACAGTAAAATCATCATAAAGACCCATCATCATACTTTGGGGGCATCCTAAGTCTTCCAAATGCAAATGCTTTTGCAATTATCCAATATTAGGCAATGATTATTTTTTTAAGAAGAATGGATATTATTGTATTTTAATTCCTTTAAGGTTGTCCACACATGCAAGGTGTTTCTTAACCATGGGATTTTTATTAACCCAAGTATCTTCAGTTTGGCTCATACTCCACTGCAGTCAGCTATATAGATCAGCCTGCCTGTGCATTTGGAGAATTGCCAGGTGTGCCCATATTCTTTGCAGAACACTGACTGTTGATAAATGTACAACCTTATAACACAGGCCTGGCTGCCACCACTAATAATACAGAACAGTTCTCCCAGGCATACCTGTACACCATAAAGGCATCCATTTGGTCTGACAGAGAACTGTCTGCTTGGATTATGGAATGGTTTATGAGAGAGGGTTTTTATAAGTGCTTGGCTAATAGTTTATAATCCTCTATTGAATAGTTCATAAACTAATTTATTACCCATGTCATGATACAGGTTTTCATCCAAGCAGAGCTGTGGCCGGACTGTTTATTCATGTCAGGAATCATAGCAGCAGTGAGTTTTGCAAGCATCTCAGAGTTTATTGTTGAACTCAGTTGTGGAGGAATCAGTGCTTTGACATCCCAAACACTCTTTAACTTCAAATCTATATTTTTTTTGTCCACAAGATTGAGTGTGTTGACAAATTTGGGGCAAAGAACTTCTATATTTTGTGTCAAGTGAGACTCTTGTCTGATGCCTTTACAAAGTACTTGTGAAATTGATCTTTCAAATAGATTTTTTCATATACTCCTTCAATATCTGAATGAACTTTCTCAATAGTACTGAGGCATCAAAAAATCAAATCCCTTCAAAATCTCCAGAGGGTTACATCTCCCAACTGCACTGGGGATCATTAAACACACTAAACCAGCCATCATTTAAAGGAATATTGTTGGCTTCAGTAATCACCAGAGAAATACCCAAGCCACTGTGAACCTCTTTTCACCTTGAGAGTCAGTTCATACTCCTAAGTGTCTATATTTCTGCATATCCAGTAAGACACACACACACACACACACACACACACACATTACAGATATTTAGAGTTGAGTGCAATGCCCATTGAATCCAAAATTGTGTAAATAAACCCCCATACATATTAAATGCCTTAACATTTTAAATATGCTTCAAAATGTTATTTTTTAGAATACTTTTATTAGATATTTTCTTTATTTTCATTTTCATTTCATTTCATTATATTTCATTTTCAAGCACATGTCACACATAAAAGTTGGAAGGGAGAGTACTACTTTTGAATCTGATGGCTCATAACACAGGTACAATGGTGAAACTGTCCTCAGGAGAGGATTCGAGGACCAGGTAATGCCTTCTAAATACTGACATCTAGGTATATTGACTCTGCTTACACAGAAGAGTGGAAAACAGTCTGATAGAACAATTCTGCACTCCTGTTTTTTTTCATGGAACAAATGACATGTGCCTCTTTCATCCTGAGCAGGACCAGGTATCATTTCTTAATATTAGTCTTTTGACTACATATATTTTAAGTTTTCATCAAATAGGTTAAGGGGTGGGGGAAGAAGGATCCCATATGTGGAATTATCAAAAAATACTAGAGTCAAAATTTCAGATACATCTTTGACTAAGCCATCATTAATAACAAGAATTTTTTTATATCAAGGCTGTAGGGGAAAGAGGGAATATTATATGAAATCAAAGAGTTTTTGGAGAGCTTTCATAGGCTAAAAAAGGTTACATTTTCTCATTAAACTGCATTTGGTGTACTATGCACTTGAGAGGTGGCAAGTTATAAGTCTAAACTTAAAAAAATGAAGACAATGCACAATATCACAAAAGAACAAATGAAAAACGTTATGAAATCTCATGGTAATGACCCACTGAGACAAGAATAAGAGAAAAATTTTACCAAAAATGCATCAACACTCAGGATGAGTAATCCATAATAAGAAAGAATTGAGGTGGGTGCCTAAAAAGCAAGAAAACATAAATGCATTCACATGGGTCATATTCATATAATAAATCATGCCTTTGGCCATGAGTGTGCATTAAATTTGGTTGTGATACAAAAACTGTTGAGTAAACAATTTTTAAAAAATATAATGTAGACTTTGAAACTGTTTTTCTTTTACTGTCTAGTTTCTTAGTTCACTAGTGGTTTCAATATGCTTGGCCATGGAAAGTGTCACTATTAGGGGTTGTGTCCTTAATGGAAGAGGTGTGGCCTTGTTAGAGGAAGTGTGTCACTGGATGCAGGGCTTTGAGATTTCATATATATGCTCAAGTCTGGCCAGTGTGATTCAGACCTTCTTCCTCGCTGCATGTGGAAGATAGTCTCCTCCAGGCTGCCTTTGGATTAAGATGTAGAACTCTCTGCTCTTCAAGTACCTTGCTTGTCTGCCTGGAAGCTGACATGTTTCCCACCATGATGATGATGTACAGAACCTCTGAAACTGTAAGCCAGTCCCAATTAAATTTTTCCCTTTGTAAGAGTCATCTTGTTCATGTTGTCCCTTCTCAGCAATGAAACCCTAACCAAGAAGCAGTTATAACGGCAGTATGTGAGGGTATGTCAGTGTGAATTACAGTTTATAAATTATTGTCAAATACGACCCTATGCTGAAAATTTGACATACTATGCCTTACTCACTTTTATGAAAAACTTACTAATTAGAATATATTGAATACTCAATTAGTAAATTATTATGCATAAATTCTACTTCAGTTCCATGCCTCAGACTCTTATAACATAAACCTTCTGTCTGATCCTACCTAAAGATGTATATAAGGACAAAAGACAGGCAAGGCTTTCTAAAGACAAAAATGCCAAATAAATTTTTTATATAAATATTTCTAATGTTGCCAGTGAATATTTTGGCAACAACAAAAAATATTGTCTATATAGACTTAAAGAAAAAAAAAAAACATGTTAAAGATAAATATGGCTCTCCGGTCAGAAAAGCGCCGGGGTAGCTAGGGCACAGGGTCGGCTGACACCCGCCAGCTACCCAGGACCCCCGCCACAGGATTTTGAGACTGCTGGTGAGTGGAACACAGCTTCTGCTCCAATCTTTAAACAGTGACAACGACAACAACTAACCCCAGAGATTACCAGATGGCGAAAGGTA
This sequence comes from Mus caroli, assembly GCF_978045245.1. Lineage (NCBI taxonomy): Eukaryota > Metazoa > Chordata > Mammalia > Rodentia > Muridae > Mus > Mus caroli. The sequence goes on along the minus strand of NW_028227265.1, from coordinate 80,885,067 downwards.
AACGTAATAATCTTACTAACAGAAACCAAGACCACTCACCATCATCAGAACCCAGCATTCCCACTTCGCCCAGTCCAGGGCACCCCAACACACCGAAAAAGCTAGACACGGATCTAAAAGCATATCTCATGATGATGGTAGAGGACTTCAAGAAGGACTTTAATAACACACTTAAAGAAATACAAAGGAACACTGGTAAACAGGTAGAAGACAGTAAAGAGGAAGCACAAAAATCCCTTAAAGAATTGCAGGAGAACACTGCTAAAGAGTTACAAATCCTTAAAGAAAAACAGGATAACATAATCAAACGGGTAGAAGTCCTTACAGAAAAACAGGAAAGCACATCCAAACAGATGATGGAAATGAACAAAACCATACTAGACCTAAAAAGGGAAGTAGACACAATAAAGAAAACCCAAAATGAGGCAACACTGGAGATAGAAACCCTAGGAAAGAAATCTGGAACCATAGATACCAGCATCAGCAACAGAATACAAGAGATGGAAGAGAGAATCTCAGGTGCAGAAGATTCCATAGAGAACATCGGCACAACAATCAAGGAAAATGTAAAATGCAAAAAGATCCTAACTGAAAACATCCAAGAAATACAGGACACAATGAGAAGACCAAACCTACGGATAATAGGAGTGGATGAGAATGAAGATTTTCAACTCAAAGGACCAGCAAACATCTTCAACAAAATTATAGAAGAAAACTTCCCAAATCTAAAGAAAGAGATGCCTATGAACATACAAGAGGCCTACAGAACTCCAAATAGACTGGACCAGAAAAGAAATACCTCCCAACACATAATAATCAGAACAACAAATGCTCTAAATAAAGACAGAATACTAAAAGCAGTAAGAGAAAAAGGCCAAGTAACATATAAAGGCAAGCCTATCAGAATTACACCAAATTTTTCACCAGAGACTATGAAAGCCAGAAGATCCTGGACGTATGTTATACAGACACTAAAAGAACACAAACTCCAGCCCAGGCTACTATACCCAGCCAAACTCTCAATTAACATAGATGGAGAAACCAAAGTATTCCACGACAAAAACAAATTCACACATTATCTCTCCACGAATCCAGCCCTTCAAATGATAATAACAGAAAAAAACCAATACAAGGACAGGAACCACGCCCTAGAAACAACAAGAAGGTAATCCCTCAACAAACCTAAAAGAAGACAGCCACAAGAACAGAATGCCAACTTTAACAACAAAAATAACAGGAAACAACTATTACTTTTCCTTAATATCTCTTAATATCAATGGACTCAACTCCCCGATAAAAAGACATAGACTAACAAACTGGCTACACAAACAAGACTCAACATTTTGCTGCTTACAGGAAACTCATCTCAGAGAAAAAGATAGACACTACCTCAGAATGAAAGGCTGGAAAACAATTTTCCAAGCAAATGGTATGAAGAAACAAGCTGGAGTAGCCATTCTAATATCTGATAAGATTGACTTCCAACCCAAAGTCATTAAAAAAGACAGGGAGGGACACTTCATACTCATCAAAGGTAAAATCCTCCAAGAGGAACTATCAATCCTGAATATCTATGCTCCAAATACAAAGGCAGCCACATTCATTAAAGAAACTTTAGTAAATCTCAAAGCACACATTGCACCTCATACAATAATAGTGGGAGACTTCAACACACCACTTTCACCAATGGACAGATCATGGAAACAGAAACTAAACAGGGACACAGTGAAACTAACAGAAATTATGAATCAAATGGATCTGGCAGATTTCTACAGAACATTCTATCCTAAAACAAAAGGATATACCTTCTTTTCAGCACCTCATGGTACCTTCTCCAAAATTGACCACATAATTGGTCACAAAACAGGCCTCAACAGATACAAAAATATTGAAATCGTCCCATGCATCCTATCAGATGACCATGGACTAAGGCTGATCTTCAATAACAAAATAAATAATAGAAAGCCAACCTTCACGTGGAAACTGAACAACACTCTTCTCAATGATACCTTGGTCAAGGAAGGAATAAAGAAAGAAATTAAGGACTTTTTAGAGTTCAATGAAAATGAAGCCACAACATACCCAAACTTATGGGACGCAATGAAAGCATTTCTAAGAGGAAAACTCATAGCTCTGAGTGCCTCCAAAAGGAAACTAGAGAGAGCACACATTAGCAGCTTGACAACATACCTAAAAGCACTAGAACAAAAGGAAGCAAATTCACCCAAGAGGAGTAGATGGCAGGAAATAATCAAACTCAGGGGCGAAATCAACCAAGTGGAAACAAGAAAAACTATTCGAAGAATCAACCAATCAAGGAGCTGGTTCTTTGAGAAAATCAACAAGATAGATAAACCCTTAGCCAGACTCACTAGAGGGCACAGGGAAAGCATCCTAATTAACAAAATCAGAAATGAAAAAGGAGACATAACAACAGATCCTGAAGACATCTAAAACACCATCAGATCCTTCTACCAAAGGCTATACTCAACCAAACTGGAGAACCTGGATGAAATGGAGAAGTTCCTAGACAGATACCAGGTACCAAAGTTGAATCAAGATCAGGTTAATGATCTAAACAGCCCTATATCCCCCAAAGAAATAGAAGCAGTCATTAATAGTCTCCCAACTAAAAAAAGCCCAAGACCAGATGGGTTTAGTGCAGAGTTCTATCAGACCTTCAAAGAAGATCTAATCCCAGTTCTTCACAAACTATTCCACAAAATAGAAACAGAAGGTACTCTACCCAACTCATTCTATGAAGCCACAATTACTCTGATACCTAAACCACAAAAAGACCCAACAAAGATAGAAAACTTCAGACCAATATCCCTTATGAATATTGATGAAAAAATCCTCAATAAAGTTCTTGCTAACAGAATCCAAGAACACATCAAAACAATCATCCATCCTGACCAAGTAGGTTTCATCCCAGGGATGCAGGGATGGTTCAATATACAGAAATCCATCAACGTAATCCAGTACATAAACAAACTCAAAGACAAAAACCACATGGTCATCTCGTTAGATGTGGAAAAAGCATTTAACAAGAGCCAACACCCATTCATGATAAAAGTCTTGGAAAGATCAGGAATTCAAGGCCCATACCTAAACATGATAAAAGCAATCTACAGCAAACCAGTAGCCAACATCAAAGTAAATGGTGAGAAGCTTGAAGCAATCCCTCTAAAATCAGGGACTAGACAAGGCTGTCCACTTTCTCCATACCTATTCAACATTGTACTTGAAGTCCTAGCCAGAGCAATTCGACAACAAAAGGAGATCAAAGGGATACAAATTGGAAAAGATGAAGTCAAAATATCACTTTTTGCAGATGATATGATAGTATATATGTGACCCTAAAAATTCCACCAGAGAACTCCTAAGCCTGATAAACAGCTTTGGTGAAGTAGCTGGATATAAAATTAACTCAAACAAATCAATGGCCTTTCTCTACACAAAGAATAAACAGGCTGAGAAAGAAATTAGGGAAACAACACCCTTCTCAATAGTCACAAATAATATAAAATATCTTGGCGTAACTCTAACTAAGGAAGTGAAAGATCTGTATAATAAAAACTTCAAGTCTCTGAAGAAAGAAATTATAGAAGATCTCAGAAGATGGAAAGATCTCCCATGCTCATGGATTGGCAGGATCAACATTGTAAAAATGGCTATCTTGCCAAAAGCAATCTACAGATTCAATGCAATCCCCATCAAAATTCCAAATCAATTCTTCAACGAATTAGAAAGTGCAATCTGCAAATTCATCTGGAATAACAAAAAACCTAGGATAGCAAAAACTCTTCTCAAGGATAAACGAACCTCTGGTGGAATCACCATGCCGGACCTAAAGCTTTACTACAGAACAATTGTGATAAAAACTGCATGGTACTGGTATAGTGACAGACAAATAGACCAAAGGAATAGAATTGAAGACCCAGAAATGAACCCACACACCTACGGTAACTTGATCTTCGACAAGGAAGCTAAAAACATCCAGTGGAAGAAAGACAGCATTTTCAACAAATGGTGCTGGCACAACTGGTTGTTAACATGTAGAAGAATGCGAATCGATCCATTCCTATCTCCTTGTACTAAGGTCAAGTCTAAGTGGATCAAGGAACTTCACATAAAACCAGAGACACTGAAACTTATAGAGGAGAAAGTGGGGAAAAGCCTTGAAGATATGGGCACAGGGGAAAAATTCTTGAATAGAACAGTAATGGCTTGTGCTGTAAGATCGAGAATTGACAAGTGGGACCTCATGAAACTGCAAAGCTTCTGCAAGGCTAAAGACACCATCAATAAGACAAAAAAACCACCAACAGATTGGGAAAGGATCTTCACCTATCCTAAATCAGATAAGGGACTAATATCCATTATATATAAAGAACTCAAGAAGGTGGACTCCAGAAAGTCAAATAACCCCATTAAAAAATGGGGCTCAGAACTGAACAAAGAATTCTCACCTGAGGAATACCGAATGGCAGAGAAGCACCTGAAAAAATGTTCAACATCCTTAATCATCAGGGAAATGCAAATCAAAACAACCCTGAGATTCCACCTCACACCAGTCAGAATGGCTAAGATAAAAAATTCAGGTGACAGCAGATGCTGGCGAGGATGTGGAGAAAGAGGAACACTCCTCCATTGTTGGTGGGATTGCAAGCTTGTACAACCACTCTGGAAATCAGTCTGGTGGTTCCTCAGAAAATTGGACATAGTACTACCGGAGGATCCAGCAACACCTCTCCTGGGCATATATCCAGAAGATGTCCCAACCGGTAAAAAGGACACATGTTCCACTATGTTCATAGCAGCCCTATTTATAATAGCCAGAAGCTGGAAAGAACCCAGATGTCCCTCAACAGAGGAATGGATACAGAAATTATGGTACATTTACACAATGGAGTACTACTCAGCTATTAAAAAGAATGAATTTATGAAATTCCTAGCCAAATGGATGGACCTGGAGGGCATCATCTTGAGTGAAGTAACACAATCACAAAAGAACTCACACAATATGTATTCACTGATAAGTGGATATTAGCCCAAAACTTAGGACACCCAAGATATAAGATACAATTTACTAAACGCATGAAACTCAAGAAGAATGAAGACCAAAGTGTGGACACTGTGCACCTTCTTAGAATTGGGAACAAAACACCCAGGGAAGGAGTTACAGAGACAAAGTTCGTAGCTGTGATGAAAGGATGGACCATTTAGAGACTGCCGTATCCAGGGATCCATCCCATAAGCAGCTTCTAAACGCTGACACCATTGCATACACTAGCAAGATTTTGCTGAAAGGACCCAAATATAGCTGTCTCTTGTGAGAAGATGCCGGGGCCTAGCAAACACAGGAGTGGATGTTCACAGTCAGCTATTGGATGTATCACAGGGCTCCCAATGGAGAAGCTAGAGAAAGTACCCAAGGAGCTAAAGGGATCTGCAACCCTATTGTCGGAACAACATGATGTACTAACCAGAACCCAGGAGCTCTTGTCTCTAGCTGCATATGTATCGAAAGATGGCCTAGTCGGCCATCACTGGAAAGAGAGGCCCATTGGACTTGCAAACTTTATATGCCCCAATATAGGGGAATGCCAGGGCCAAAAGAATGGGAATGCGTGGGTAGGGAAGTGGGGGGCGCTATGGGGGACTTTTGGGATAGCATTGGAAATGTAACTGAGGAAAATATGTAATAAAAATATTAAAAATTAAAAAAAAGATAAATATGCAAAGAATAAAGCATTTCTAAGATTATGTTTAACAAACACCTGGACACATGGAAAATGGATTTTGAATTTAAGTCTTGATCTACCAGCTGGCCATTGCAGGGCCCAGCTAGGTAACTCCCTATCAATACCAATCTTGTATTTATAGTCTAAGAGTCAAATTTTATGATCCCTTGTCCTATAATACTGTGTGGCCATGCCTTTGAGATTTAGTCAAGAGTATGTCAACATAGGAGACACGGGCCAATTCCAGACATATTCTAGCTTGACTTTTTACATACTTTTTATAAAAGATCTGGTCAAATCCATTGGATGTAGATGGGAACTCTAATGCTCAAAGAGACTATAAAGAGGTGGTTAGAAGAGACAAGTCTTGGCTATTTGAACTGACTAATGTCCGTTGGAGAACTTACTGATATCTACTGGAGAAGATTTGCACTAGCATCTGTAACATTTAAGCCAGTTAAAAGGAGTTTGTGACAGGATTTACTTAGCCTAATTCACACACATGGAAAATTCCAGGTCAGGAAAAGAAGTCATTTTCTATTCAAATTTTAAAATTAACTAATTAGCTTATGCTGGTGATTTTTTAAAATCAATTAAATATGACTGCCTACTGTCATTTAAATTCAATTTCAAATTTCTACACAGAATTTCTCTGAAATAAACTTACCCCATGAATGGAAAATGCTAAATAGCTTACTTTTCTATCCACTTAGTGGGAGAAGCATCTAAATATTTGTGGCTAAGATAATCAAGATAAAAGATCTTACAAGGAGATGGATCTTAATTATTATCCTGTTTTGTATTACTCCCTAAAATCTCTCTGTCTCTGTCTCTGTCTCGTCTCTCTCCCTCTCTCTTTCTCTCTTGTTCACATGTGTGCCTCTCATTTGAGGAAAATAACAGAACTTTCTTCATGGCTCTAAGGATGAAAAGTAGCAACCTATTCAGAGGGTTGTGTCTTCTTACCACACAGGAATCACTGAGGAAGGATTAGCCTCCTGATTGCTGTTCTTAATGAAAGCTGAAGTGCTAGACCTGGCTCATACTTCAATGCAAGTCTATCAAGCGATAAACATATGAAATTATTAACTGCTGTCCTGTTTTTAAATTTTAAATACAGTTCTGACTAAAGGGACTACTTAATGCTGGATAGCTCAAAGTAAACCGATTTGACAAAAGATACTGACACAGAAGTTAAGCCTACCACTTTGTCTATAACATTCTTTGGGTTGCGTTTACTCATCGAGTCTTGCTGCTTGTGGACAGTTTGCTTCCATGAGGGCTCATAAAAGTAAAAGTTTAAGGAATTCTTAATTTCAGTATGAAACCTTTTCCGTTTTAGAGGTTTGATACTCATAAATGTTCAGCAGGCAATCTTCTTTTATTGGCAGAGCATTTTCTGTGAAAAATTAAAGAAACCAAAGTAATAAAAACTGTTTTGAGACTGTTCACATAGTAACATGAATACTAGACCCAAGAAATGGAGGGTAACTCCTGGTTGGGACATCCACCATACAAAGGTAATTTGTGTTAATTTTAACTTTATGGAGAGTATTTCTTCAGTTCATAAGTTGGAGCTCTTGACTCTAGCTGCATATGTATCAAAAGATGGCCTAGTCGGCCATCACTGGAAAGAGAGGCCCGTTGGACTTGCAAACTTTATATGCCCCAGTACAGGGGAACGCCAGGGCCAAAAATTGGGAATGGGTGGGTAGGGGAGTTGGGAGGGAGGGTATGGGGGACTTTTGGGATAGCATTGGAAATGTAATTGAGGAAAATACATAATTAAAAAAATAAATAGTTAAGCACTATTATTTTCATGTTTATCACCAAGCTATTATTATACATATACTAATACATGCTATGTAACTAATTTCCTGAAGGAAAAAACTAGCTGGGAAGATTATTAGCAGGGAGGAACTTTATTCCTCCTCCTCTCTCCCCACATTAACTCGGCTATGTCAAATGCTTCTTGCACTATTTTTCCAGTTGGCCAAAGCTGACTTTGAACAGATCTTTGCCGTTTTCAAACACACCCTTCAGTAATGAAAGTCTCCATCACAGTGACATGCCTCTTGCCCTATAATTAGGTTCCAAATGCTAACCTCGTTGAAAACACCTATTTGTCCTCACAGAGCTGACTTCTGACTGTTATTCTATTTGGCCGTTTAAGTTTATTCTCTTCCTGCTGCCGCCCAAGTGCAGGGTCACCGTGTTAAATTTCTGTCATTAAAGCAGTAAGAGGGAGCACAGGTGACAAAAGGAAGCCAAGCCAGCTCGTGAAGAGGAAGAGAGGGAAGGGCCTGAGAAGCAGGAACTGAGGAGCAATGGTCACAGCAGTCATTTATAATGATGGGCTACAATAGAGAAGCCCTGAATTATGGACTGGTTGGCAGGGTAGCAACCCCCTCCTGTTTTATTAATAATTAATTGGCAGCATAGTGCACCAAACTGCGACCTTTATGATGACGAGAACCCAACCTATCTCTTTCAATCCTGAATTCCAAAGTTTATGGCATACTTATGGGGCAAAGAGGTTGAGACGAAAGGAGAGAATGAAAGAGGTAGGGTTGGAAACGAGAGCAAGAGCTAGAAGGAGTCCAAAGGAACGTTCGATTCTTTACTCCTTCAGGAGGGAGATTCTAGGGTGCTGGGACTTGAATAATTGCCTCAAGTCCACTTAATCACAAGCTCATGTCTGGCAAGAATAGTAGCACTCAGGCAGAAAGAGGAGAATCTTAATTCAAACAAGCCTCACTAATGCAAACCAAAACCTGGTCGTTCTTACAATGGAGGTCAGAGAGAGTCTCACCATAGCGCCCCAGCTTGGCCGGAAGAACATAGGTGGGTGTGCAATGCCTGGGTATGTGTATGCCTGGGTGTGGACATGCCTCGCATGCCCGTGTGGGGAATCTCTCTAAATTATACAATCAAATGAGCCACCGATCTGATGGTAAATAATTTGAATACAGAACTGTTTCTGTACCTTAGGAATTTGCTTTAAGGAAATCATTTGGCCGTCTTTCCTCCCAGTTCTATTCCCACAGTTGCTCTCTCTTAATCTTTAACACGGTAAATCTTTCTCTTCTCAAACACTGAGAACATAATGAGGCCTGCTTTTTCCCCCTAGTGACTAGAAATGCAGAAAATATACAAAGCTAGAGCCTGCGATATGGCACCTTCTGAAAATAATAATTCATAGACCCGTTTGGTTTATAGGAAATCATTACGAGCTGACGGGATGTTAGTGACTGCTTTGAGCAAGCTCTTACCAAGAACTAATGAGGAAGGGGTCTGGGATTAGAGCCTTTGCATTCACCAGCAACTCTGCGTTTTATTGCACCATGACTTCAGAAGAATAAAGGAGAGGATGTTGGCAATGTGCTGCAAACATTAATGCTACAAGAAATATTTGCAAGACCACCCTACTAATGTGTATGTTCACGCCATAGTCAACCTGGGGAAGAGGAGGGGCTCTTTGCTGTCAACCAGCAAGTGCTACAAATTGGGCTATTTGAGACATCAAGTATAACTTATCACTCATAAATATTTTTAATGAATTTGTAAAAAATCATTATTCTATTTTCTTCTACTTGCTAAGATATCCTTGATATTGTCTAGCATTCATCCCAAAGAATAAAACTGTTCTTTTTACCATGGAGATATGGCTAGAATACTTTACATTAAAAATCCCCGAACGTAGGAGATGAAATAAACTCTTTACTCTCCAAAGAAAATGCCTGAAAAAAATTTAGAAGTATGAATATAATTTGTACAATAAGTATTTGAATCTCAAGAAAAGCATATTAAATATTTTAAAAAGCTCTATTCTGTCATAATATTTACTGGAAAGGTGGTATGGGTAGAAATATCTATTAACTGTTTTATTTGTGAGGAAAAAATGAAGGAAGGGGAAAAATTAGCAACTCTGCGTCAAAGAAAGTTTAGATTTATCATGGAATCGTTTTATTCCCCATTTTCCAGCACAGCATATTGACGATTTAGGCCATCTCTTTTCAAATACTATTTGGGACAACAATTGCCCTATATCACTGACAGAGACTATTCTCCATGAAGTTTTCTGCAGTGATTGAGATAAAAATAAAAATGTTCTGATATTTCCCCCCAGGAAAGTGCCAGTGGTTTCCAAAGCTCAAATAAGCTTTAACTACATCCAACAGAGCAAACCTTCGTAGTGTATTATTAGTGTGATCAAAAAGGATCAAAACATATTTCCAGGAAGCCTTAAGTACCGGCCCATGTTAGACATTATCATGTGAGCACGGCATACTGAGTTTTCAGCTGCTGAGCCCGCGCCTACTGCAAACAGAACAGCATCCATTTCAAGTGAGGCCTTTATTAATTGCAATGGCAAAAAATATCTTTTCCTTCACAAGATGCAGTTTTACCTCCCTGGGAGTTTGTATTAGGTTTTCAAGGAAAGACCAAAGCAAAATACAGTTTTTACTCAATCTAGGGATAATTGAGTTGGAGTAACACCATAAACACTCTTAAGAATTTATTTCTGCTTCTCTCAAGAGAGGCAGTGATGTGGTATTACAACCTGCTTCTCTGAAAAAAAAAGTAAAGAAAAAAAGAAAAAGATGTCCTCCACTCTGGGTCAATGATCTTGTAAACCCATCAAGAAGTTCAATGTTATATAACTGGCTTTGCTCTACCTTTGGCCAAGGGACTCTGAGAAAGTTAATGGCATTAATTGCCTGCTCGGCACCAGGTAATGAATTCACATGCTTGTGGGATAAGGGCATCTGCTATTTATTATGCATAGCTTGCGGTAGAACATGGGCTTTGTATCATATCCTAGTTCAAATCCCACCACCAGTTGTTATTTCTTTTGTCTATGTGTTATGGATCAATTCTGTGCTCTGTACCTGTGAAGTTGGAATAATTACAAAGGAAACAGATAAACACTGAGGTGTATGTTAGTAACATAGAGAGCTCATGCATTCATTATACTCTCCTTAAATATATATTTTGACCAGGTGGTGGTGGCCCATACCTTTAACACCAGCACTTGGGAGGCATAGACAAAAAGATCTCCAGGTTCAAGGACAGCCTGGAGAGTGAAATCCAAGACATCCAACAAGAAACAAACAAACAAACAAAAAACCACAATAAAACAGAAACACAACCATGTAGTCATATTATAAATACAAGGAGAGTGGAAAAGGAGGGGCACATGCATCTGTAATCCTCCTGTCTTAGTTTGTTCTCTGGATGTAACTGGCAGACACCTCTGCCTGGGATGTATATATATATTTAAAAGATAAATCCTTTACACCTCCCATGTTCTGTAAATACACAGTATATATCAACTCATCAGTGTTTGTGTGAAGGTTCATAATACTGAATGATGAAAGAGGCAGTACTGTCTACCAACAATCTTAAGATTAAAAAAATACTTAGTGTTTTGTTATTTCTTATTATAATCTTTATTTTATTTTTGACATAATTATGACCTTTCTTTCTTCCCTTGTCTCCCTATAAACCCTCCCAAATATACATTTTCTTTTTCTTCAAACCAGTGGTCCCTTTTTTTGCTAATTGTTATGACATGCAAAAATGTACATGTATGTACACTTCTAACTATGGCCTATGGTCCACCTTTGATACTTTTCTTACAGAGAAATCCAAGCCAAAGATGCTAGAACTTGCTTGCCCATTATCTGCTGCCTTTGATGGAAACCTTCTCAGTTGGTTTTTGCTGCATCAAGTTTGTATTAGTCATTTACTTATATCAAATAGAAAAGTCCTCATAAACTAGTTTAAATTTCTCAAAAGAAAATTGTTTAAATTAGAGGATGAGTGTTGCCATAATTCAAATCTTAATTTGTGAAAGTATAATATCCAATTCTCATGAACAAAGTTGGACTATAGACTTTCTGGCAAGATTTTTTTTTTATTTCCATTAATGCCTTCTGCCTCCTCCACACTGTAACTCTGCTGTTTAGGTTACCACATTTCTTAGTCAATTGAAAGTGTTACCTAACACTTTATTGGAAAACCAGAAGTGCAAAATGAACTCCAAGCACTTTGTCACCATGGGAAATGCTGACGAGACACATTATATGCATTATATCTTTAAGTTGTTAAAAGGGAAAAAAAAGTGTGGATTTCTAAAACCACATTTGGGTATTAGGTGTACCCAAATCTGAGAGATTTAGTGCTGAAAGGATATTTATAGAGTATGAAATCTAACTTCCTCATTTTATAGGCTGAGGAAACCAACATTATCTTTCCAAAGCGTACTAAAACATGCAAGTCTGCCTGTCCAGGCCATACCAACATTGAGCAGTGCTCAGCAATAATAGGTTGAAGAGCCCTCCTCCAAACACCAGGAACAAAAGAATCAGCTAAGCCCCTTTTATGACATCTTGAAAGGAAAGATCTTGTCATTATTTAAGAATTTGGGCTATGTGCAAACATGCAATAATAGCTCATGTATACACGTGATTCACATTTAAAGGGAACCATCTAGCCTTTCTCCCTCATATGCATAACACTTTCTGAGCTTCACACATCATACATTTGTGCAGCCAGGGAGGATGCAACTTGAAGGAATCTGTCAGGCAAGCTAAGCTGTTCAGCATCATGAAGTGTCTGATATAAATTAGGGTGAGCAGGCCAAAGTATTAACAATGAGGATAAGAATTAAATACACTATCAATCTATGTACATGTCATGAAGTTGAAGAGATAAAAGGGGAAAAACTAACAAACTAACCAAATAAACAAACAAACAAATCCCCCAAAACAAAATACAACAAACAAACAAACAAAAACAGGTTGCTTGACCGTTCTCCCAGGAGCAGTGAAAGCAAACACTTTTTTCTATATTTGAACCTCAGAGATGAGCCTCAGTTTTGCAATCCAAATGGGTGGTCATCACCTCTAGCTGTCACTCTTGTTCAAACCTATTTACTAATGGAAGTCTCTGGCCCTGCATCCTCTCCTTGGGGTGGGAGTTGGAGATCATGAGGTGAGAACTGGTGAATGTGTGTTTGCCGGAGGTAAAGAACTAGGTGGGATTTTCAACATTCCACTGTCATTCTTAGAAGTAGGAGAAAACCCTCAGTCTATTCCCGAGATATCGATCCAATTTTCCTTAATTCTGAGGAAAAAAAAAGGTTTAAAGTAAATTTTATTACTAATTCTTATGTTTGCCTGTCCAGGTATATATCATAATATACCTATCTCTCTCTCTCTCTCTCTCTCTCTCTCTCTCTCTCTCTCTCTCTCTCTATCTATCTATCAGCAATCTATCATCTATCTCCTTTCTATCAGCTATCTATCATCTATCAATAATGTATATATCTATCATCTATCTATCATCTTTGTATCTATCATCTATCTATATATCTATGTATCTATGTATCTATCTATCTCTCTATCTCTCTATCATTTATGTATCTATTATCTATTTATCACCTATCAATCATATAGGTGATTGAATCATATCACTTATCTATCTATATATCTATGTATCTATGTATCTATGTATCTATCTCTCTATCTCTCTATCTCTCTATCTCTCTATCATTTATGTATCTATTATCTATTTATCACCTATCAATCACCTATGTATCTATCATCTTTGTATCTATCATCTATCTATCTATCTATCTATCTATCTATCTGTCTGTCTGTCTGTCTGTCTGTCTGTCTGTCTGTCTATCTATCTATCTATCTATCTATCTATCTATCTATCTACCTATCATCTAATCTTTATACCATTTCATTTTTAATGCTATGTGACAAACATCCTGAATTGTGACAATCATTAAAAATCAGTAATCATTTGGGCACAATTGATATAAACCCCAATGAAATCACATCTTTTTTCCCATGATATGTCTATTAATATTTTGAGAATGGCCTGTTCTTTCTTTGTGTCCTACAGTCAATTATGCATTTCTGATCTTAGTCTCAAGCTGAGTGATGAAAAAAACCTCAAAAGCTTCCTGAGGAAGGTACATGGAGAACTGTATTTCTCTGAGACCTTCCCTCAGCTGATTTTCAACCATGTTTTCTCTTAATGGGATAAAAATAGAAGCACACATTTGAATGTGGTGCTATCATTGGGGAAAACATCATTTAAAGATATTGAATAATAAACTCAAAATAATTCAGACATTGATCCAGTTTTTGATGTGAAGAACCATCTTGCATTTAATTAATTTGTCTGTAATAGAATGATCTGTAGAAGTACTTACGATTATTTATATCCATCCTATGAACACAACATCAACAGCACTTTTATCTCTTATGAATGGCTTTCAATTCTTATATGTTTTTGCATATTTGTAAATAACTTCGAATACCTATTTTCTCTTTAAGTTTTTGAAGTTTTATTAGCTTGGTATTACATGCCCTGGATTGATACTCTAAATAATTTAGATTATTCTATTACTGTTTTATTTTATTTTATTCTATTCGGGAGATAGCTTCTACCTCACTTTTCAAAGATGGTATTACCTTTTAAACTTCTGACATTTTTAAGGAGTTATTTCTTTCTCTCTATAACATACCATTTATGTTCCTGAATTTATTAGTTACACTTAATTTGAAATGTTCTGCCACCTCGCCTTTCACCATTTTTCAATTTTCTAATTTTGTTCTGCTTTTCTGCAAGTGCCCTAAACAATTTTTTTCATAAGTGTTAGGATTCTTGATTGTGTCTTTGTATTTAAGAGCCAAACTAGTAAAATGAGAAAGAACATATTCTTGTGGACATGAACAGAGAATATTGGTTAAGGTTTGTGAATCCATATTGTCTTAGTGAAAGATGTAACCACAAAGAATGTGGGTGGGAGGAAGCAGTAAGACTTCATGAGAGCAACAGAAGTGACCCCATTCCCTCCAAACAAAACCAAATCCCATCAAGTTAAAAGCCTAGAGAGAGGGCAGAGGGTTCCTACGTGTGAAAACCCCCACAGCATGTTAGCTAACCTTTGTCTAGGAAAATCTGAACTTCTCTAAGGTGACATTCCAGTTTAATCACTCTCCACAAAAATAATCGATATAATGAACAAAGTGCTTTTAATGACAAATTAGCCACCAGAGGCTGAATTTTCACAATGGTCAGCCAGGAACACTTTGAGTTCAGGTCTTCAAAATATTGTAATGCATTTTTAACTAATGAGAAGGTACAGGGAAGGCAGAGAGAGAAGGGGAATCTTTGTGGAGAGTAAGAACATGAGCTACCATTTGAACAGACCAGAGGATACTGACATGCACTGTAGCTTTGTATACAATAGATGAGAACACAAGTCCTCGCCCAGTCCACTAGAGAGAAAATACCAAACCAACAATGGTCGTAATGGGCCATGCATGATGGCTTCCTGTGTGTATTGTAAAGACAAGGCAAGGGGACTGCTCCCTCTCTCCCTATGCACATGTTTTCCAAAGAACAATTGTGGCTTTCCCTGGGTCTTTTTGATGGAAAAAGACAATGGATGCAAGAGAAGAAAGCAACACAGAAACTCCCATGCTTTCTTCTTTCTTCAAATCAAGAAAATAGCAAGCACAATGAAACCAAGAAAATAGAAGTGAGAAATAAAGTACTGAAGAAAATCAGTTTATATATGCAGAATTTCTCCCCACCAATAGTCAACTCTAACAAAAAAATGATAAAACATTTAGTTATTGTAAATAAAATTATATGTAGCTAACACTTATCAGACACTAACACTAGAATATAGTCCAAAGACTCTTCTAATACTTGGATTTATGACTTGGCTGGCAACGTCTTTGCATTTACTGTTGATCTACAACTACATAAGTGTTTAACAGAATGAAAGCACTGTCTGGGCGTGGTGGCGCACGCCTTTAGTCCCAGCACTCGGGAGGCAGAGGCAGGCGGATTTCTGAGTTCGAGGCCAGCCTGGTCTACAAAGTGAGTGCCAGGACAGCCAGGGCTACACAGAGAAACCCTGTCTCGAAAAACCCAAAAAAAAAAAAAAAAAAAGAATGAAAGCACTGGTATTCTTTTGTGACAGTTTTCCATAGAAGTGTGAAGAAAGAAAACCAAGACAGATAATTAAAGAATTTGAAAGTATTGTTTATTTGTTCAATGGCTTTAAGACCTCTCGAAGACCCCTGGGAACTCAGTGCTGTCTAAATCCAACTAGCACCAGCAAATAAAATCCCCAGGAAGTTTGTAAATTTGGGGAGAGATGATTCTTTAATGCCTGAAATGAGGGCAAACAGTTTGCTTTTCCTTCTTGTTGCTCCTTGGTGGTATACTGAGATGCTTTTTTCCAAATGTCCTAGCTGAGAAGCAGTGTGGCTACAAGGCATGCACATCTCTGGTGGGGCAGTTAGAGCCTATCAGGTGCCTGAGGTCCACGCCTCTGAGGGGTTCCATGTGTATTCAAGCTTTACATATTTGTTTACCAGCCACCTAGGATGAGATAAACAGAGCACGCAGCAAGGAACCTAGGATTAAACAAAATAAATCTCTCTTGACTCAAATCTAATAACTTGCTCCAAAAGCTCTCATAAATTATTAGCTTCAAAATCATTCAACGTGTCTGAATGGTAGTGCGTGTCACTGGTGTACTTGAAGTTCACCTAAGAAACTGTATCATCAAAACGTGCCGACGAAAACTGCCAGCAGCAGTGGCACCTTGCAATCAATCACATATCTGTTTCAGAATTATAAAGTGTCTGAGAGCTATAATTTCATCTTGCTTCTGCCTGCATATCATTTAAAACTTCATAGTCTCATGCAGAAGAGAAAAAAAAAAGAGTAAAACCATTTGTCAGCTCCAGCTCTCTCTCTATGAAGACCCACTGTTTTCACAGTACCTTCTGGCTTCCTTATTTTAATTTGTGTTTCTGAACCCATCTCTTTTTTTGTGGACTACGTGTGGTCTGTAGTTTATGAACACAGTAGTATAGTCAATTCTCAATTATCAGTCTGAATGGAAGCCTACGGTGGAACCGGTAATCCAAAATCATTTTATATTTGACTTTAGAATACATTATGTGAATTTTCCCTGGGAGGTTTACCTTCCTGCTAATGCTTTGCCAGAACTAATATTAAAATATGTTTGCATTCCTTGAACTCACGCCAATTGTCAGCAGTAGGGAGCAACAAAGGAGGGGGTGGCAGAGGTAAGTTAGACTGAAATTAAACATTCCCGTGAAGAACTGCATGGGAGTTTTCCAAATGGGTAATTGATGGTTGGTGACATACTTGGTTTTCTTTTTCTTTTCTTTTCTTTTCTTTTTCTTTTTTTTTTTCAGTCCTGAAAGGAGACTATCACTTTGAAGTATCTAAACGCAGAAGACCATATTTTAAAATATTAAGTAAAAGCCAGATTTTCATGTTAGTTTAACTACTTAGACAGGGGTTAGTTATTAGTTTATTTTAAGAGAAAATATTAAATATTATTACAATGTGTTTTATAGTTTCAAATTTATTGCTCTAACACAAGTTCACCCTGCCAATTTTCCTTGATACAATGTTAGAAAATGAACTGATCATTATTGATTATGAACACAAAATTTCTTAAGTGTCTTTGGTATCCTGGTATAACAGAATTAAAGTGAAAATCAAAAAATGAATTTTGATGAGTATAATTACGGTACAGAGGATTGAGCCTAAGATATTTTACATACCAGGGAGGCTGTCTAGTACTGAGATAGAGACCCAGCCCTTCCCTTTAATTTTGAGGCAGAGAAGGATCTCTAAGTTGTCCGTGTTGACCTTGCCCTCACTGTAATTAAAGCAAGCCTTGAATATATAATTCTCCTGACTCACAGTTTCTGGGATTACAGGCCTGCATAAACACACCTAGCATGTGTTAGTATCTTGAAATATTTTGTTATTCATTTACCTTTTTGTATGATTTTATTTAAGGACATATCCTGTAATAGTCATCAAAAATAAAATATGACTAATGTTTGCACTGGTGTTGTATCAATATAATATTAAAACACCCCAAAGCAGCCTAGGGTGCACTTTGTCTATTTTTGATGGGATCTAGATTGAAGAATTGGGTTACCAACACCTTGTTTGTAGTTATCACTTACAAAATATACTGGCTTTTTAAGCTCTGTTGGTATACAAGGTCACATGAGGCTAGTTCTAGAGCATATGGTTGGCCCAGAGTTTAGTTGGGAAAAGTCAGGAAGTGGCTTAGCTTTGTCAACGTCAGAAAGCTGATCATGACAAAGATGCAGTTCTGGCAATAAGTCAGAGAGCTCGGGCTGAGGAACCGACTCCTTTCATCATGTACAGATAATCCTTTAATCACATTTCTTTTTTAATAATAATTTTATTTATTTTCATTTCAAATGGTATCCCTCTTCTCAGTTACCCCCTACCTCCTAGTCCCCTCCCCTACCTTTGCCTCTATGAGGGTGCTCCTCTGACCATTCACCCACTCCTGCCTCACCCCTCTAGTATCCCCTACTGTTGGTCATCAAGCTTTTCTCCCCTCCCATTGATGTCAGATAAGGCCATCCTGTATCTGGAGTCCTGGTTCCATCCATGTATACTCTTTGGTTGGTGATTTAGTCCCTAGGAGCTCTGAGTGGTCCAGTTAGTTAATAATGTTATTCTTATGGGGTTGCAAGCCCCTTTAGCTCCTTCAGTCCTTCTCTTAGCTCTTCCACTGGGGTCCCCAGGCAAAGTGTGGTGGTTGGCTGTGAGTATCTGCATCTATATTGGTCAGGTGCTGGTAGATTCTTGGTCCTCTGTCTCTTATTTCTATACCTTCTTCTTCTATTCTTCCATTCCCAACTCTCTGCACACACCAATTATATCACATGTTTTCTAAGAGCCGTGGATCTATCAGAAAACTCATTTATCATTTCTGGCATTGTGATATCCTTCTTGAAAGGAGAGGTAGTCAGAATGAGTGGTTACCAATAAAGACATTGCCATTACAAAATTTATGAGAAAAGATAGTATAGATAGGGCAAAGAGTTTCATGTGGCAAAATCTAGGCAAATATTTGGGGTGCTAGTTCTCCAGATATATCCGTTTCTTGCTTTCAAATCATTCCAATTTGGAGTGTGACTGAGAGATGGTTGAGATGGGAAGGAAGGGAAAGCATGCAGAATATATTAATGCACTCTGTGGACGGTTCTTTTTGATAAGTAGGTGGGTAGAGGAGATTCTGGCATCCTTGATGTACTTCAATGAGGAAAGGCCTTTGGTGTTTTTGAATCATGAGCTACATAAAATACCATATTGATACTATCTTCCCCAACTCTAAAACACTCAGGGACATTGGAAATTTGCTAGGAAAGCAGAATATCCTTTTTTTGGATATCAAAGACTGGAGACCTTAGATGTGTTTTTCAATTAATCAATTATTTTCATACTACCAGAATAAGCTGTATAAGGCTAGGAAAAACAAATTAATCAAAAAATTTCCTGGTGAAAACCAAAAGGAGGGTTTTCTTTTAATTCATATTATCCCATATAGTGAATTCTAAATACATCTATGTGTCCCCATTCCTAATTTTCCACTAATCATAGAAATCTTACTCTTTTAGAGGGACTGCAATAGGCGTGGAGAAGCACGGTTTCATTCTCTACCTTCACTTTGCAGAGTTACCCATAGTCCTTCACAAACAGAATTCTGTAATTGATGCAAAGCCTTCTAGGGATTGTCGGCATCACTTGTAAGTCTTAAAAGGCCTTTCATATGGGATGTAGTTACTAATTTTGCAAACATCCCTCTGACAGTTATCTACCCAGTCAACTTTTCTCCGAGTAAAGGAAATTGTTCACATTTAGGTCTTGTTGTAGTTGGAGAATATCCATGGGCTTCTATCTCAGGGCCCACTGAGTACTCTGGCAGGTAGATTTAATTGTTGAGTTCTTTCTGGTTTACATTGTGTTTAATCTTCAACCTTCATTTTCTATGCCTTTTCTGCCTCTACAGCCATATCCTGGAGGTCCTCAGGAAGGTAACTCTGATAAGTGGGTGCTTTGACCTGGGTTCCATAATCCATAATACCCCTTGACTTACTCTAATTCACACTGTGATTGTATCTTTAATACATTTTTCCTTTCGCCACTGTCTCCTCTTTCTTCACACTTCCCCACATTAGTGACTTCCAATATTTATCGCATCTATCTCTGCAGCCCGTTTTACACATCCCTACAAGGCACTTAATAAATATGTAGCTCATTACATGAATGTTTAAATAAGTGCGTAGAAGCTAAAAGATTTAAAGCTTATTTTAACTGTGCTTTTTATAAGCCCAGTTCTAATCATGTTGGGAGGGCAGGCCAATTTTAATCTATTCATTAAAACAAACATAGCAAGTAGCTGGCTTTATGGTCATGCTCACATTTTAATCTTATACTTAATGATATTTCAACAGTTTCTTCTTTGTTGTCATCTTATAAAGGTAGGCAGCAATTTCAAATGTTAAAAATGGTATTCTCATGTTCAATTCATTTGATCATAGATTGTGCAGATATAAAAATTTATGAATTACATGTATATCTGTATGTTTTTCCTATACCAAAATGGTGCAGACCTTCATGTACCAAGAAGCTATTTCAGATTTATAAGGTAAAGGATATTTAAAGTGTTGTTGTTTTTATTGTTATTATTGTTTGTAGTTGGGACTGAACACAGATCCTTACACCTGGCAGGCAAAATTTCCACCACTAAGCATCTCTACCACTAACCTGCATTCCAAACACAAAAGTTTTACATTATATGATCGTATAGTGTAAGGCCACTGTAAATGTGTTTACTGGTAATTAATGTGGAACAAGAACCAATGACCAATGTTATATTGCTAACTTTGGGTAAGTTAGATTTTTGTTTTGTCATACATGTAAAATATGAGCAAGTGGCGGTGACATGAACGTTCTCTGCTGCCTTCTTTATTAGCTGTGTGACGTTTGGTGAATGTCTTGGCTTATCAGCTTGTTTTGTGAGCATTGTTACACGGAAGATAGCATCTCATTGCATGGAAGTTATATGTGGCTGAGTATTTTAAGAAAAGCTGATAATATAGTACTTAGAAAACAAAATTTGTGCATTGACTGTTAGCGATTTCCTTTTCCCCGATGCTCTTGAATATAATAACAATTTGCTTGAACGATGTTTAGATTTTGTCTTTTCTCTGAGCCAGCTGGCTCTTTCTTCTAGTGCCTAAATAGAGGGGTTTACCGACTCCATGTTTTCTCAAGGACTCAGATGTTCACTGGCACTTTCTCCTCCTGAAATATCTATTTGACATATCTAAGTTGTAGGGTTTAATTGGTGGCACATCTTCTTACAAGTAAATTCTCCACTTAAATCACTTGGCCCAATTCTGATGGTAAAGTATAGCAATCATAGCAATATAAAACTCTGGCTTGGCCATTGAACTAGGAGTCAGGAAACTTGGAAGTGATTTCTGACTGTAGTCTGCCTTCCTTAATCAAAGCTCAGGCCTACCCCACTAGTATTTTCAAAAGGTTGTCTTTCTCTGTCTCTTTTAGGGAAGAGTAAGGTTTATAGAGGACTTTAAACTTTGGAAAGGCAAATATAAACATATAAAGTTTTATTACCTCTAGAAAAAAATGTTCTCTATATTGTAAGAGTGATTCGTACTTTATCAGTAGCCACTGGCTTAGCTGGGGTTGATAAGTTGATGAATCTATGATTAAGGTTTTATGAGAACGTCTGTAACAGGGAGCAGGGTTCACAAGGGTCCTCTTCCCATTTCCTTACTTCATATTTCTTATTGCAAATTAATTCTGCAATTTCACGAACCACTGCCCTTTTTTTTCATCCAACAGAAGGGAAAAAAAGCCATGTGTGACTCATGTGAAGATATTCTTTATTGAATAATTCTGCAGAACTTACTAGTAGAAGAGAGTAATGGAATCCATTTCAAAGACATATTAACTCCTAATGTTATAGGGTGGCCAGAAGAACCAAATTAGTCAGTGGCCCTAATGTTTCAAGAACTAAAGAAATGGCAGAAATAAACAATCTGACCATTTCTTCACAGGAAAGATAAGAATTTATTTCTGATTTAATAGATCTTACCTAGCTGTCTTTTTTTTTTAATGATAGTTGGAAGGAGTCATAGACTAAAAACTGATTCTGATTCTGAAATATAACAAATACAAATAAACATATTTTATGTTATAACATGTGTGTATGAGTGTGTGTGTGTGTGTGTGTGTGTGTGTGTGTGTGTGTATTTGAGAGTGTGTCTCACATTTTAACTTTTGAGTTCAGGCTAGCTGGAATTCACTGACTGTATAGCCCAGGCTGGCCTCAAACTTTCAGCATCTCTCTGCTTCAATCTCCCAAGTACTGGAATTATAGGTCAGAGATACCACATCTGGCTCAAATGTATAATTTAAAAACTACAGATCTACAGTGATAAAATGCTAGAGTGATCCTCTCAAAGACACAGAAGATCTATCATCTTAGAGACTAGAGGCATATTTTGTCACTTAAGATGAGGAAAAAGGAGAAGCTTGCTCAGAATTTATGTATCGTATCATATCAGATATGCAATATGGCCAGATTTTACAACCGTTCCCCATGCAGGAATAAGAAGGGAGGGAGCCATCCAAATATGGCAGTGACTTTAAACAGCAAGAAAGGAACATGGTCTAGCTAGGGGTGTAAATATTTTTATTTTGAATAGGTTGGCTCTTGAGATTATTTAAGTACTCACAGTATACCAGGAGCTATGCTATGCCATTGTAAAAAGAATATATAAAAAGTATGACAGGTTTATGAGTTATTCTTATAATCTAGTTTGTAAGTGGGCATAATGCAAGTATTTATAATACATACGTCTGGAATATGACGTTGAGTGCAGATGCTGATTGCAGAAATATAGCTAAAATATAATGTTGACTATTCTAGGTGCAAACATCCCTTACTTTAAAAATAGCCTCATTAACAGCAACAATTAGAGTCAGACTTCTTCCTATCTGTGGGCTTAATAAAAGGCTGCCAAGCTCAGTTCTAAGTCCCATCCTACAGTACATCAGTAAAGGGATGGAGAAATGTTGGAGAACATCTGTGTCAGGGAACAGGGAGTATGGTGTTCAAGTGGGAGGCTTTCATCTCTCTCCGAAGAGGGTAGGGGCTGTGTTCTCTACATTGTCAAGGTCATGTTAGTGTGATTTTCATATGTAGAAGAGACAAGATTTCTATTGTATTGGTAAAGACTTAGAGAGTAGGTGATATGTACTTAACTATCCATTTATTCAAACAAAATATTTATTGGAAACATATATTTGCTAGAGATGTTCTAATAGCAACTATTGTGATGTGCAAAGCCCGGAATAAATGGCATCATATGTAAATTTTATTTGTTATACTTGTTATATAATGGTATGTATATGTGATCATATGTGTTTAATGAGATGTACAACCAATCATATAACATGCTAACTGGTAAATCACAGTTGTAAAGAAAAGCAAAGCATGGTAGGATAAACTAATGGGCATCACACTTTTGTAAAGGTACTTTGTGAAGGCAAGATTCCCATGATGAACTTCAAGCAAGGAGTAATGGAGTAGGACTGAGCTATGTAAATACTCAAGGATCATCCTGGCTGATGGAGGTATCAGAGACTTACTAGGCCTGAGGATAGATGTGCTTGGTGTGGGGATCAAAGATCCATGTAGCTAGAATAATGTAAGAAGAATGCAGGTGGTATACTGGAGGCTCAAGGTGTCAGATTTGTAGACTACACAAAGAATGATCTTGTCTTGCACTGAGTTAGAAACAGACACACGTATTTTTGGCAATGTGTGGCATCTTCAATAACAAGACTACCCGACTGATTACAACACAGACTCCAGGGTTGATGGAAGGCAGTGGCATCTCAGCCCAGACTTGCAGCAAGAGTCTAGGAAAGTGAGAGCTGTTTGACCTTGATACTGGTTGCTTTAAGCCTGTTCAGATGTGCAATCAAAGAACCAAAGTGATGGCAGGAGAGGAGTGAGTTACATTGTCATTATTTGATGGTGTCTTGAGATTCTTTACATTTCCCCAAAGTGATAAGAACACAGAAAACCTATTGATATTGAACATAGTGCTTCCTACTTACCAATAGTTAATTGGCAGGCCACAAAGCCTTAGCAGCGAGAGGCCATGGGAGAAACTCTATCTACTAATCTATGAGCTGAAGGAAGACGCAGGATTGTTCTGTGAGTTTGCAAATGCAGATAAGGTCTTCCTGGCTGCTTAAAACATTTACCCAATTCTCCTATAACAGAGTTGGCCTGAGACATCATGCCACACAAAATGCATGGTCAAGCAGAGGGATCCAATGATACAGCAGTAGAGAACAAGATCATCACTGTTGAGGAAACACAGGCTCCTGTCCTCTCTCATGTATCCTCTAGGAAAACATTAATTCAGAAGACAGGAAAGAGATTGAAACAGACAGAGGTCAGCCTGGTTCTCTGCCTGCCTGCCTGCCTGTCTGACTGACTTTCATGCATTATTAAGTAAAAACTTTAATTGTCATATAAAATAATGGATTTCATTATGACACTTTCTTCCTTATTAGTTTTAATTATGTATATATTTTGTGTGACTATGTAAACATATGTTTATTGAGGTACCTTCTAAAGCTAGAAAAGGGTATGGGATCTTCTCCAGCTGAAGTTTTGGGTAGTTTTGAGACACTCAACACAGAGTTATGGGATTAGATTCAGGTCCTCAGGAAGAACAGCAAGTACTTTTTAATTACAGAACCATCCTTCCTCTCCCATTGCACATTTTCCAAACAAGCATATCATTGTGTTTTGTTTATATACACTGTATCCTCTTTCCTTTCAAGGACTAGTGTGGGTCACAGTATCCAAATGACTGACAATCTGAAAGTCTTGCCCAGGAGACCATTTATAGACTGAAAACCAGGAGTCTTTGGACTAGGATGAAAATACCACAAGTCAGGAAGAACGGTAACTTATCCACTATAAAAGAAGGTTCAAACAGCTGTTGCAAATAGGATGAAGGAAAATCAGTAGGCATTCTGGGAATATTGCTGTGGAAATCTTTCCTTTTTCTGGGATGTCAGAAAAAGGAAATTTCCAGGAAAATAAAAGCTTGGTCTCCGACTAAAGGATAGAATGGATATTGTTCAAACCAAGAGAAAGCATTTCAGGAACAGCCGTGTGAAAGGTGTTAAGCTAAGAAGGGAAATACACTGGGTGGAGGATCCTCAGAGATGCTACTGGGTTCTCAAGATGGTTTGGGAATTAGAATGTCTTTTATATGCCAGAAAGATTTTGCTGAAGGGACCCTGTTATAACTGTCTCTTGTGAGGCTATGCCAGTGCCTGGCAAACACAGAAGTGGATGCTCACAGTCATCTATAAGATGGAACACAGGGCCCCCAATGGAGAAGCTAGAGAAAGCACCCAAGGAGCTGAAGGGGTCTGCAACCCTATAGGTGGAACAACAATATGAACTAACCAGTACCCCAGAGCTCATATCTCTAGCTGCATATGTAGCAGAAGATGGCCTAGTTGGCCATCACAGGGAAGATGGGCTCCTTGGTCTTGCAAACTTTATATGCCCCAGTACAGGGGAACGCCAGGGCCAAGAAGTGGGAGTAGGTGGGTAGGGGAGCAGGGCAGAGGGAGAGTATAGGGAACTTTCAAGATAGCATTTGAAATGTATATAAAGAAAATATCTAATAATAAATAAATAAATAATAATAATAAAACAGAAAAAAATAAAATAAAATGTGCTTATTTGGGCTAGCAAGATGGTACTCCTGATAAAGGGACATACTACCAACTATGACGACATGAGGTTAATACGCAGAGCCCATGTAACAGAAGGACAGAATCCATCCCCTTAACTTGTCTCTAGTGAACACATCATCCCAACTGGATGGGAACTTTCTCTAAAATCAACCACCTATTGAGATACAAAAAGAGTCTCAACAAATCTATAACAACTGAAATCACATCCTGCCTTCTATCCCAT
Organism: Mus caroli; assembly: GCF_978045245.1. Lineage (NCBI taxonomy): Eukaryota > Metazoa > Chordata > Mammalia > Rodentia > Muridae > Mus > Mus caroli. Next base: position 80,859,354 of record NW_028227265.1, on the reverse strand, counting down.
CTTAATGGGATAACGCTGGATATAAGCGGCAATAGAAACTATAGAAGACACACAGATTCCTGAAACCAAATAGCATACCACTGAATGAGAATTGCATCAAGGAAAATATCAAAGGAAAAATTAAAAATTTTATGGATGAGTACAATATAAATGAATACAAAACTTGTCAAAATCCACAGGACCAATGTAACGAATGTAAGGAAATATTATAACATGAAGTGGTTATATCACAAATTTTGAGAGCTCTCAAGTTAATGACTTAATGTGTAAGAAAGCCATGGGAAAGCAAATATGAACACTCTAAATCAGTAAATGGAAAGATGATCAAATTTAGGGCCGAAATCAATAAAATATAAATGGCAACAACAAGAAGAAAAACAAATAAAAAGATCAATGAAATAAAGAGTTGGTTATTTGAAAAAAAAATAGTGAGATTAACAAACCTTTAATCAAATTAACCCCCAAATAACCTAGAGAAAAATTAAATTAGAGATGAAAAGGGAGACACTATTACAGAAAATTCAGTGTCATAAGGTCATGCTTGAAAAACCCATATCTCACTAAACTGGAAAATCAAAAAGAAATGAAATAAGACCTCACAGATTAAACAAAGATAAATAATCGTTTAAGCAGACTCATAACACCTGATGACACAGGAACAGTGACAAAAAATCTTTCTGCTAAGGTAGCCCAAAGCCAGATGGACTCAGCCTAGAATTGTATCAGATCTATAAAGAACTAACATCAGTACTTCTCAAATTATTCTCTAATATAGAAAAAGAAGAGAAAATTCAAATTTCTATTTAAGAAAGCAGCATAACTAAGATACCTAAACCAGATGAAGATTCAACAGAAAAATGAAAAATTACAGGCCAATCTCTCTGATTAACTTCGATGAAAAATTTCTCAATAAAGTACTTACAAACCAAATTTAAAAACACATCAGAAAAAGTAACCATTGTAGAGGAATTTTAATCCAGAAACCTAGCTGTGTTGGCAAGGGATCACATCCAAAGATATGAACCTGTCAGAAGGCAGCTACTCCCTGCATTACAGTGTGAGCTGTTCTAATACAGACATGTCCTTCTAGGTCTATAGAACATGGTTGAAAGATAGGCACAACTTTAATCCCTCTGGTTGAAATACAGAGTACACACCCTTAGTACACACCTTTAATCCCAAACAATGAAAGTAAATTTAGTTTGGAGAAGGAAGCAGCCACGTTTTAAGTGAAGTTGAATTGAGGGACAGGTAAAGTTACAAATAGGAGAAAGACTTGACAGTTTGAGATCAGAGAGGATACACACAACTCACATGAGAACAGCACAAGAAGAGAGACAACTTAAGCAGGGAGAGAGAAAAATGTGTTGTGTTGTGGTGTGTGTGTGTGTGTGTGTGTGTGTGGCAGTTTTGCCAGGACAGTTTTACAGAGACAGGTTACAGAGAGAACAAGATAGACACAGGTAAATACAGAAGTAAGCCAATAGGAGAAGGGGCTGGAAAATTAGAATAAGTTGCCAAAGTGAGTATGAGAGCAGGCAAAGCAATTTAATCAGAAGCCAAGAAAAGCTGGATTTAATCAGTCAGCTTGGAAGATTAGACTGTATGGAGGGTAGAAGCTTCTAGGCCAAGACTAGGGATAGTTATAACGAAAAGTAGAGGAGCCATGTGTCCACAGTGCTTGTGGATGGCGCTCCTCTTTCACTTCATCTGATGAAATAAAAGGAACATTTGCAAACCACCATGATCGAATCAGTTTCATGCTAGAGATGCAAGGATGTTTAGTTTGTAAATCAAGAAACATCACCTACCACATAAACAGAAAGTCAGAAACTACATGATTTTTTTTCATCAGATTTAGACAAGACCTTTAACAAAATCCTACTTCCCTTCATTATAAAGTTTTAGAAATATAGGGATACAGTGGCATATCTTAGCATAATAAAACAATATATAACAGATCCACAGTCAACATCATACTAAATGGAGCAAAAGCAAACAAACAAATCAAACAAACAAAAGCATTCACACTAAAACCAGGAGCAAGACAAGATATCCATTTCTCTCAATCCCTGCTCAATATAGTACTTACAGTTTTATATAGAGCTAGAAGATGAGGAAGGAGGTGAGGGGGATGCATTTAAACAATGAAGATGTAAAGTATCATTATTTGCAGAGGTGTGATGACTCTCTCTATAAAACACCCTAAAGTCTCCATCAGCAAATTCATACAGCAGTTAAATGCTTTCAGCAAAGTATCAGGGCAGGAAATTAACACCAAAATAAGTAGCCTTCTTCATTCCACCAACAGTCATACTTAAAGATAAATAATGGAAGCAATATCATTCACAGTGGCTCCCAAAGCAACCAGGAAGTCTTCAAAGCACAAAACTGAAAGTTTTGTACAGTTTAAGCTTTAAAACATCAAAGAAGGGTCAGGCAGTGGTGGTGCATGCCTGTAATCCCAGCACTTGGGAGGCAGAGGCAGGGGATTTCTGAGTTCCAGGCCAGCCTGGTATAAAGAGTGAATTCCAGGACAGTCAGGGCTATACAGAGAAACCCTGTCTGGAAAAAAAAAATTAAAGAAAGAATCTGAACCCAACATCAGATGATGGAAAGAACTGCCATCATCTTCTGTTTGTAGAATTAATATTGTGAATGATTATTCTACCAAAGCAAACTATAGATTCAGAAAACCCCCAGGAAAATGCCCATTCAATTCTTTATAGAATGTTTTTAACAATGAAATTTCACATGAAGAAACAAAATATCTAGGATAAACAAATAAATCCTCACCAATATAAAAACTGTTGAATTATCACCATCTCTGATGTTAAGTTATACTACAGAGTTATAGTGCTAAAACAGCATGGTACTAAAATCAAAATAATACTTTTGTCAATGGAGCAAACTTCAGGATCTACATATAAATATAAATTCCTAAAGCAACCTGATTTTTGACAAACAGTTTAAAAAAACAAAGAGGAGAAAGGATAGCATTAATAAATATTGCTTATTAAATTGAATAAAAACAGATTAAAGGATGGAACTGAATTCTTATCTCTCATGCTACGCAAACTCAACTCCTAGTTAATCAGAGACCTTAACATAAAACCTAATACCATTAATCTTTTAGAGGACAAATTAGGGAATATGTTTAAACAATTAGGCATAGGGAAATTTTTTTTTTCCAAATAGGACTCTTGTAGCATGGTTATTAAGCCATTAATTGGTAAATGGCACACCATAAAACTAAAAAGCTTCTATACAACAAAGAACAGCATTATCTAAGTCAGTAGCCAGCCTACAGAATGAGAAAATATTTTTTTTTCAGTGTTCTGACATGGGGTTTAGTGTCTAGAATAAAGAAAGGAATAGACAAACAGAACAAAAACAATACAAAAAAAAAAGGAAAGAAAGCAATCAATCAAACAAAAACCTAAAGATTAAGAAAAGAAACAACTTAAGTAAAAATTGGGGCATGGAACTGAGCAGAATTATTAAAAGAAGAACTAGAAATGGTTGAGAAGTCCACTATCAAATGGTCAGCCCTGATAACATAGATATAAGTAATATTATACTGACAGAGCAAGTTATATTTAGGAGTATGTGTACATGTGTATGTGTGCATATATGTGTGTGTATGTGTGCATGTGCGTTTGTCTGTGTGTGTGTTTATAGTAACAATTAATGAAAAAGAGGCATGACCTTGGAAGAAACCAAGTAGGAGTATATGCTATGGTCTGGAGAGAGTATTTTGAAATGGAAAATGGTATAATTATATCGCAAAAATAAAAGTAGTCCAACAAAGAGAAAAAATTGATGTACCACAGTTCCACACCCTTAGTCATCAGGATACTTAAAATTACTTTGAGGTTACATCTTACTCCAGGCAGAATAACTTATAAAAAACACAAATAATAACCATTGCTGACATGGATGTGGAGGAAGAGGAACACATTTGAAGCTATACCACTCCTGGGCATATAGTCAAAATATAAATAAAATAAAATACAGAACTAATTTATTGCAGAATTATTTTTTATCCACAATCATTACTGTTTTATTCACAATCATCAAGACAATGAAATGCCTAGCTGTCCATCAAATGATGAAAAAACAATGAAAACAGGTGTCCTTTAGCTTGTTTTTTTTAATTGCTGTTAAAGACCAATGCAACTCTTTATAAGGGACATCAATTAATTGGAGCTGGCTTACAGTTTCAGAGGTTCAGTCCATTATCATCATGGCAGGAAGTATGGCAGTATTCAGGCAGACATGATGCTGGAGGGGATCTACATCTTGGTCCAAAGGCAGTCAAAAGGAGACTGCCTTCTCTGTACTGGGCAGAGCTTGAATATTAGCAGCAACCCTAAAAGCTTGCCTACACAGTGGCCCACTTCCTCCAAGAAGGCCACACCTACTGCAACAAAGTCATACATCCAAATAGTGCCACTTCCTAGGGCCCAGCACATTCAAACCACCACATTCCACTCCCTGGCCCCCAAACGCTTGTTCAAACACATGAGTCTATGGAGGCCATACCTAGCCATAGTATACTGAAAAATACTTTTAGTCCAACTTCAAAAGTCCCCATAGTCTACAGCAATCTCAACAATGTTAAAAGTCCAAAGTTCTAAGTCTCTTCTGAGAATCATCAACCACTTAACTATGATCCCTTATAAAATGAAAATCAAAAAGCATATTATATACTTCCAACATCACGGGATAAACATTACCATTCCAAAATGTCTTAGTAAAGAAATCCTGCACTAAAGCAAGACCAAAAGCAAGCTGGGCAAACTCCAAACTCTGCATCTTCATGTTTGATGTTAAAGCACTCTTCATATCTCTAACTCCTTTAATCCTTGATGATTGCATCAAACTTCCTTCACTTGATCTGGTTCCACCCCCTGTGAGAAGCTTTCCCTGGCAGGTATCCCACTAACATCTTGTGGTATCCAAGCCAATGTCTGGGATCCACACATGATCTCTGGACTCCTCTAAAAGACTTTGGTCATTTATTTAGCTCTGCCCTCTATAGCACTCTAGGTTCTGATTGACCTCATTCCACTGATACTGCTGTTCTTGGTGGTCATCCCAATATGCTGGTGTCTTCTGTTACATCTAGGCTTCACCAATTCTGCTCATGGGCTCCCTTCATGGTGCCAAGCCTCAGTTTCTTTGCATGACCCCCTTTAGCCCTGGGCTGTCAACTGCAACTGAGCCTGTACCTTCACCAATGGCCTTCTCTGGCCTTTCACAGTGCAAAGCCCCAGCTGCTCTCCATGACCCTTCAAAACCATTACCACCTGGGTGACTATTACACATTACCAAGTCCACCTGCAACATGCGGTACAACTTTGGTTATCTCTGGACCATAGCTTCGTTGTGCTCTCAGAAAACATATTCAAGAAGATTTCATCTCAGTGATACTAGTCTCTTCTTAATCACCACTAATTTCTTTATTGTTTGTTCTATTCTCAGAGTCTTTGACATAGGTTGGGGATGGTGGGTGTGCAATAATTTACTATGTTTTACATCCATCAGGTAAATTTTTGATTAAAAAAGGTTATCAGATACTTAATTTCCACCATTGGAGGAAAGGTTAGGAAAAAATATGGGGCCAACATAACCATCAGAAATGGACCCCAGTGCATTCAGAACTATGTCTCTTAGCATGCTAAGTCTTGAACTGAGAGAGGGATAGATTTCCTCAGATCCCTTTGGATTCAGACGGTCCTTTTGCATTCATGTGAGTCACTATATTTCCATCTTTCCTTTAGCGAGACTTCAAGCTAGTTCTCATGACTGTCTCATCCATAAAGCAAAAAGCAGCAACATACCACTTAAATATTCAATGGATGCCTATTTTTGAATGTAAGAAGTATGATGCAAATACTCCTCTGAGAGAAAGAGGCTTGAGGATTTCTGAAACTTCTTGCTAATGGTATCAGAGCAGAAGCTGAGTAATTGGAACTGGCATGAATGTAACAGTAGGGGATTGGGGAGATGGCTCATTGGCTAAGAGCTTGCCATGCAAGTATAGAGACCTGAATTCAGAACTCCAGAATACATGTACAACTACATGTGGTTGCAAATGTCTGCAATCCCAGCATTGCTATATTGAGATGGGAGACAGAGACAGGAGCATTCCTGAAAACTCATGGAACAGCTAATATGCCACACAGTCATGGTTAACATGAGACACCGTGCCAAAGAAAGCAAAAGAGGGCTGGCACCTGACATTGTCTTCTAATCTCCAAAAAATGCCCAGCCTCATCCATGCCCCCACACTAAAACACAAATGTGCACACACACATATGCACCATCCACACATATCATGAATGGGAAGACATATAAGAGATATAAAAAGACTCATGCAAGTCATCCTAACTTGTGACACACAGAACTGCTGTTTATATTCTGGATGGTGATGATGAGAAGAGAACAGAAGTTCATAAAGAACTTTTGATTATTTGGCACAGATAACATACCCATCTATGAGCACATATTCACGCAAAGGATGTGACACTTGAAGTTGCAGTTGTTTTAACTGAATCACCTTCTGTCTCTTTTCATGGCTTAGATACCTGTTTTAAGGATTTGGTTTTTACGTGATTTGAAAAAAGGTGGAATTGTCTTTGTGGTGAGAGGAGTGTTGCCTTCAAACTTTTAAAGAGCTGCTTGAATTTAAAAATAAATGCTAAAATGAATCGGCAATAATGGGTGGGAGAAGTCTATGGGACATCAGCAAGATCTGTCTTAGAGTGAGCTTGCCTTGTTGAGTTGACTATGAATCACCTGTGGATTACTTGGTGGATGCTGTTAAGCATCAATAAAACTTTGGCCGTGTCCTTTCACTCTGTGTACTCGGTCACCTGCCCCATTCACTGTCAGCTACTAATGAGATTTCACTTCCTCAGATCATTACTAGAAATAAGTTCCCTTGTAAAAATTAATCTATTGGTACAACATAATACAAAATTTCAATTATTCATTCATCTTATTTATTACCCTGTATGTAGGGCTTTTAAGTATCTAGCTGTCCTGATTTCAGAATGCATGTTTTTATGATCACCGAGAAAGAAATAATAGTTTAATATGCTTTTTCTATGATACTTAAAAAGCCCTCCTTTTAAAAAAACACACGCACTTTTTCATTTGGAGCATAAATTAAGATAAGATTGTACACAGTTATTATTCTAGTTTACTCAGATAGGAACGTGAAGAGAAGTATAAGTCTTTATGGCTACAAAATGCTTCCCGGTGTGCCCTAGTTCTGCTGCTTGCTTTGTTTTCACTGAAGTTTTAACTACTTTGGTCTTTACATGAGGTCATGTAAGAAGTGTGTATTTTAGAAAGATGGAGGGCATCTATCCCTGTAAGATGCTCTTCTAAGAGTTCCACATAGGAAGAACAACATCAGCTGGCTGTACCAGCCAGTGCTCCCAGGAACTAGCCCACAACTAAGGAGTGTACAGGATCCTTGGTCCTAGATGCATAGTTAGCAGAGGATGGCCTTGTCTGACAGCAATGAGAGGGGAGGCCCTTGGTCCTGTGGAGGTTTGATGCCCCAGCATAGAGAAATGCTGGAGAGGTGGAGTGGGAGGGAGTGGGTGGGTAGTGAAACACCCTCATAGAGGCAAAGCAGAGGAAGGGGAGGGAGGTTGTGGAAGGAAGGCTTGTGGAAGGGAGGCTTGTGGAGGGGTAACCTGGAAATGGGACATCAGTTGAGATGTAAAGGAATGGAATGATTAATTAAAAAAAAAAAGAAAAGAAAAAAAAGAGTTCAATCCACAAACACTTGTAAAACTTGTTGTGTCCATAAAACTGGGCCTACTGAATAGCCATATCCAAAGTGTTTGTCCCAGCCAGGAATTGGGGCTAAATGACCAATAATTGGTTTTGTGAAAATGTAATGCATGGGACTTCCAGGACAAACATGAGAAAGGCCTATGGACTTGCTATAAGGAAGAGACTAGGTGATCCTGGCATTAATGACAATTATCTTCCCATGTATTCAGCTTGGGCTATGAGTTAAATTCTTGTATTTTTGCTGAAAAGATGTATGCCCATAGAAGTCACATTAACCACTTGCCTTTTCCTTAGATTTTCTGTTTGAAGTTAATCCCTCTTACTGTGGAGGAGAGGAGCATGAAATGAGCTGGGAGGCTCCCCTTTCTACTGTATGTTAAAAGGCCCCTGCTGTTTCTTGAGAGCAGTTCAGTCATTTTCCCCTCTCTTGTTTGCATCAAAACAAACACAATGCACAAAGCTTTGTTCTTGTCCAAGGCTCTCTCCATTAGCTTCTAATACAATACTGGACATTTTAGAAAGGGCGTTGTTGGGCCTGCAGTGAGGGGTGAGGCACTAACAATAAGTACTTGCTGCTCATTCTGAGGACAGGGGTCTGTCTCCAGCAGCCATGGCAGGTAGCTTGCTAGGACTTGCACTTCTAGTTACTGAAGCTCTGATGTCCTCTTCTTGGTTCCATAAACCAACACACACACACACACACACACACACACACACCTTCATAAAATGGTATATTATTTCAGATGAATCATTGACTGGAAGGACCACTGGGCTAAAAGCAGTAGATCTTCTTTTAGCTGTAAGGCATTTTAAAAGACATTTCAATCTCACTGAAAACTCAGTTTTCTCATCTATGTTATGGGTTCTACAATGTCTTCTGGGCTTTCCTCAACAGATAAGGGATTATAAGTGAAGAGTATTTAAAACCCATGGAAGGAATACTACTCAGCCATTTAAAAAATGACATCAAGAAATTCGCAGGGAAATGAATAGAACTGGAAAAAAAAAATCAACCAGACCAAAGAAAGACTAAGGTGGTATGCATTTGCATATAAGCAGATATGAGTTAAGTCAGAGATACTTAAGCTACATTCTGTAGAACCATAGATGTTAAGTTTAGAGTAAGTGATAGGCAGGACAGATAGACCTCCCTAGGAAAGAGAAAAATGAGCAGTTATGATTGGTCTAGGCAGGGGACAGGAAACAGGGATTAAACAAGGTAGGGGGATGGGAATATGGGAGAGAGAGCTGAAACTGAGAGCTATTTGAGGGATCATACAGAAAACTAACACAGTAGAAGTTTCCTTAAACATACACATATATGATGCCAAATGTATATGAATGAGGAACACAGATAACCAGTGTACTGTTATATATAATTTTGCTGTTGAAAGCATGATGACTGCCTCAATTATCATTTTCTAAGAAATGCATATATACACATTATATACAAATACTTATTTTATTTGCACTTTCCAAATTTTTATTTGTAATAATTTTATAGTAAAAATAAAATACGTCAAACCTATTACTAGGTTTGACTATTGTTTAGTTCGTGATAGCTAAAAAGAGAGAAATGATCTTTGCATCTATTTACAGTTATTTATGACTGTTTTGTCTGATCTTTCTGACATTCCTCATTTGAAAAACATCATTGAATGCTTTTTAAGTAGGAAACATTCAAGAAAGCATGTTTCACGTATTTGAGTTAAGTTGAGGTCTCATTTTATACAGAATATTAGTTGAGGAGGGGGCCTCATGGGATCAGGAGGACTAAGAGGGATCTCCAGATCCTAAGAGGGGCAGTGCTTGACCATGAACCTCATTTAATTTTTATTGCTATAATATTACAGGCATCTATTAATATATTTTACTATTTATAGAACTATCTTGATAGAAATATTGATTCATAGAGAGGTGAGGATAGAGAGAATTGAAGAGAATATGTTTTGGGGGAGTATCCAAGATGAGTGGAAGACAATTTACTATTAACCTGTAATAAGTTCTTTCTGATAGCTGTCTAATTCCTCCAGATACTTTGGTCATAAAATCCCACTTACAAATGAAGGGAATATCCAGTATCAATGCCTTCACCACTACAAAATCTCAGAACAGTATTGCAAAGAATTCCGTGCTCTCAGAGCAAAAGATCAGGTTGACATCCAAATAGTCACCCGGATGAACAGTTCCAAAAAGCCTGTCATGTCATGAATGACAACCAGATAGACCCTATTCCTACATGGTCGAGCCTCAGAATGTTCCAGTGTCTTCTAGTTACAAGTCAAGAAAGTAAGAAGAAGTGGAGTTTACTCCTAAAGAAAAAAGAAAGTGCATGCTTAAATACAAATGTGGTTTTGACAGGGAGAGGCTCTGCCAGAGCCTGACAAGTAGAGGCAGATGCTTGAAGCCAACTATTGGACTGAGCACAGCGTCCCCAATGGAAGAGTTGGAGAAAGGACTGAAGAAGCTGAGAGGATTTGCAGCCCCATGAGGGGAGCAACAGTGTCAACTCTCTAGATACCCTAGAGCTCCCAGGGACTGGACTACCAACCAAAGAATATACATGGAGGGACCCATGGCTCTGACCACATATGTAGCAGAGGATGGCCTTGTTGTACATCAGTGGGAAGTGGGAGGAGCAGCCCTTGGGCCTGAGGGGGTTCAAATCCCCAGTGTAGGGGAATGCCAGAGTGGGAAGAGAGGAGTGGATGGGTAGATGGGAGAGCATCCTCCCTCATAGAGGTAAGGGGAGGGGGATAGGATAGGGAGTTTCCAGAAGGGAAACCTGGAAAGGGGATAACATTGGAAGACATTATCAGGCACTCACCCATTTTCTGTTACTTTTGAAAACGTTGAAATACTTTCCCTTTGATATTTGGATTATTTTAAAACCATAATGCAAATGATCAAATTCTATAGTACTTCATTTTCTTAGGCGATCAAATGAATATTTTTTTCAACCATAAAAGTGGGTCAAATTATTCTAGAGGACAATGCCAACAGAACATTCCATGCTTGGATATTGTCTTCTTGAATTTGGTTGAGTGATGATACTGTTGTACATTTGAGCTACTAAGCCCAACCCAAACTTTGGATTTAAACATTTTTTTTGTCTCTTTGGAAAAGCTGAATGCAGAGATTCTAAAAGTTATGCTTCCCCTGGGCATTCTCTTATTACATTATTTGGCCAAGACCTACTGTGCCCTACTCTTTTAGAATAGAAAACAAACAAATAAACAAAACAAACAAGAACAGGAAAGCCAAACAACAACAAAGCCATCAACCCAGGCGCAGGTTGACATTCAGTAAGCTGGGTGGAGCACATGGTACTTCATTACCCATAAGGCAGTGCAGCGCTCTGCTTCTCTCAGCTCTGAGGACAGTCATCTAGCCATTCCCGTAAGTATTGGGGAAAGACATGCTAGATCAGAGCCCTGGACATTCATTCATTGCTTCTGAGATAAAGGAGGGATTCCGTATTAAGTAATCTGGCTGGCCACAGCTTTATTTTAAAACAGTGACAGAATAGAAGCCATCATGCTAAAACAAACAAACCAAAACCAAACAAACAGACATAGAGAAAACAGTGACTAGGTGAAGGGGTATGACATCAGGTCAAGGGTCAACGGTTGAAATTTCTTTGACATTAATAGTACCCAACACGAGGAAGAACGCCGCAGCACAATACAGGTTACCAAGTGAACCCTGGTCATTAGTCACAGCTCAATTACGTGGCACTTCAATCCTATTAAGAGTCAGTGGAGCCTGTTCCTGGGAAGACTTTCTTTTTGTCCTCTTTACTTCTAAACCCTTAATAAACAATAATATGTCAGCACCGTTTCACAAGATGTACAATAAACTGCTTTAAAACCTGCATCAAATATCACGTTGATGTTTACATCACCGGCCAGCGCTTTCTGGTAACCACCTGATTGATTTGGAACAATCTTCGTTCCAAATTTGTCTTTGTGATGCTGAAACCTTGGCAAGCAAAATAACATCTTCTAAGCCTGCGAGGCTTGCTAGGGAACCTAGTCTATGGTCCTATAGATGGATGAGTTAAAAAGGAACTTTGCTAAATTCACTTTTCTTCCCCTTCACTTCCCAACTCATCTTTACCCCCTACCTAGTAAACCAACCTTCAAGCACTGAAAACAAAACAGAAGGAATTAATGGCTCCTGTTCTGTTTCATTATTTATGCCCCTCTCATGTTCCATACTAACCAAGGGATGCTCTTTGATGATTATATCTCCAAAGAACATTACTATGATCATGGGATGTGCTGGGGAACCATAGATAATTAATCAGTCAAACTGAGAGATATGGATAAGAATAACTTTCATATTTTTGCAAAAAGTAAATTTAATGCATAAAACCTGCTAGGAACTGATTAACCAAATAGATCCTCACACTCAGAGCTAAGTAGTTCAATATACTAAAGCTGATTGCACCCCTATGCCTTCAATCCAAAAAGAACATGAGTGTCTAGTTTATGTCTGTCCTACTTAAGTCTTTCATCTTAATTTCAATAGTACATAGATTTGAGAACTTTTTTTTTTCCAGGCATGACAGTTTTTATTATCCTAACAAATCTATTAGGAAATGAACCACCAATTTACTTGACGTATTTTCTCCTTGTTTTGTAACACAGCATTTTTCAATCATATCTGCCAAGCAGAAAAATTCTATAGTCTTATCTTCATAAACCCATAGAAATCACTGCAAGTGTTCCTCACCCAGGTCTTTACTGGTTAATGGTTGTAAAGGAAAATTTGCATGATGGTAAGAAGGCTAGGGTGGCATGGATTATAAAGGAACCAGTGACCTTTGTCTTCCACAGCAGCTCACCATGGAGAATTCTGGGAGCTTAATGGAGAGGAAAAAAGGAAGAGAGAATTGAATGGCCTTTTGTTTCTGGGGGTGAGAAAAAGAAAGAGAGAAAAGAACAACCAACAAAGACTTGTTTCCTTTCCCTTTTGTTAAATGAAAGACCTTCAGAGCTGATTGAGCTCTTGCATGCTACTGTTTGAGACCTGTAGGATGGTGTTCTGTGTGGCTTTGCTCTGAAGACACCAAAGGATGCTGCTACTTTTGAAGGTTAAAACTACTTTGTGGTGCAGAGGGGAACTGTCTAAAGATTTCTGATCCTTGGGAGAAGAACATCACACTCTCTTCTCAACTGAGGCTTGCTTTAAGGAAACAAATTTGGATACTGGCTTTACCAATTTGCCTTGGACCAGTGAGGCCAGGGATATTTGGGAACAGATGTATTGAGTCCAGAATGAAAGAAGAAAAGGCACACCTGCTTTCTCAGTGTGTGGGCTTAATTGTCTTTCACCTAGTCCTCTCTCATATACATCTTTACACCTATAAATATAAGGATAAATATAAATAGATGGTAGGTAGGGAGGTAGATAGATAGATAGATAGATAGATAGATAGATAGATAGATAGAAGGATAGATAGATAGATGTGTGTGTGTGGGTCCTCTGTTACACTCCCTAAGTCTTACAATTCCTTAAAGTCAAAATAGAAGAACGACTTCTGAGTATTTTTATTTATCTTTCCAAACGTATTACTTCCTCTCAGTTCAATGCTCCTGGAAAGATGTGGGGGAAGAACAAAACATTACTACACTAAGGAAAGCACATTGTAGCAGTTAGTCTATTTCTTACCCTGTCTAAATGGGGGATATGTGGAAAAAGGGTTGCAGGGTTGTTCTGGAGGATAACTCAACTAATAGAGAGTGCCACAGAGAAGTTTTCATAAGATTATTCTAATTTTACAAGTTTAAGATAATAAAATAATCATGTTCACTGGGTATTTGTACAGGCATGTATTTGACTTTAAAGAGCACTGCTCAGATTTTCCAAGATCTTAGCATTGCTATGAAAGCATACCTTTATGGTTTAAGTATAAGGTATGTTCTCTCTACATAGAAGCTGGCTTTTCAAGTTACTTCCATGGATTCATGTAGGATAGGCCATGTCATACTTGCTTGGCACTACTCTCATGTAGAATGGAGCATAAAGGAAGGAAGCTAAACAATCTACGGCTTCAGAAATTATAAAATATAGCTCTCAGCTTACAGTGGAAGACTAGTTTTCTGAGGACTGTCTGATTTGAAATGGCTCCAATGTTAAAGCTATGGCTGGGCCCAACATACATGTGTAGCTCTTGTCGTTAAACTTCATCTTCATGTGCCAGGCTGGACTGTATATTTCCAAAGAGGAAATAATACAAAACAAACTAGGAAACTTCTGTATAAAATTCACTATATGTTGTTAAAATAGCCCCATGCTTTTCTCTTCACTTCACAGAAAACTGTATCAGGTAATATAACCTTGGGACATTTTAAATACCACACGCCACTTTTCAAAGCTTATATGATTAACAAAAACTAAAAACATCAATGGCAGTTTTAATTTTTTAAAAACTTTATTCTTCTCTCATCCTTCATCCTGAGCATACTTTCCCTTCCCCCCTCTCTTCCCAGTCCCTCTTCCTGCATCTCTCTTCTCCCCATTCCAAACCCACACCTCCTCTGTTTCCTTTCAGAGAGACCCTGGCATCCTTAAGAATAGACAGAACAGTCCAGAACAAAGGTTCACATCTGGGAGGGAGAAGCTACTGTGTTTCCCTGGGATGCACAGATGCAATTGTCATGTTTCTTACAAGACCGTTCAAGGGCTGTAGAAGGTACTCGAGAAACAGAGCAGAAGCTCAGATGTGGAGAGGTACATCACGCTTTAGCCAAAGGCTGCTCAAATTGAGCCATTTGATTTAATGTGAAGAAAGGAGAGGAAGAGTCCTGGGACGGCACCTTCCCACTGAAGAGAAGTATACTTCGGAGTGGCTAAGGGTTCTGGGGAGGCATATGCACATCACAGAAACACATGTAGCAAGCCCTCTGGGACTCTCCTTTTTTGTACATGCTAATGAAGATTAAAGTGTAAGAAAGTGCAGGCATCAGTTGAACAGATAATTAATGATGATTGATGATTTACTTTTAATTTATGCCACATGATTAATTCAGGTAAAACATGCAGATGCTTAAAACTTCTGGAGTTGGGAGATTGTTTAATGTGCACCAAGCCCAGCAAAAGTACAACAAAGCACACGCTTGCCGCACAGTTATGTTTGAGGAACGATTTCCATCAGGTAGATATTGAAAGAGAAAGCCTCAACTATTCAAAATAATCAACTTTATCTTCTAGGATTACATTTCATGTTTACCTGTTTATCATGGTTATTCTTTTATTTCCCAAATGTCTTTCCGGCTATCTTGGCTAAAATCTATTCCAGCAATTCCTTTCTTTGTTTTCTTACAAAAAAAATATGCGATTTGTTTTGTTTTGTACTGTACTCATGCATCCTTGTTTGCGTAGTCTTATTAAAATTGTCCTTTACATTCTTCTCATGCTTGTAAGATAGAAAACTCTCTCTCTCTCTCTCTCTCTCTCTCTCTCTCTCTCTCTCTCTCTCTCGTGCGCTGTGCGCGCACGCACACACACACACACACACACACTCACACACAAACCCTGACAGTTGCAAAGATACAGTGGTGACAGCAGTATTTCCCAGACAAAAATATTTCAAAATTCAGGCTGTAAATCCAACCGAAGCAAGCACATCAGCATTTTCTTCTTCTGCCAGCGCAGCAGAGCTCTGGGCCACGCAGGTTGTTGCTGTATTGTGTGGAAGTGGTGTGCCAGTACCACATCAAATGATAAGGCTGTTTACAAGTGGTAAATTTAAGGCCTTTATGAGCCCTCAGAGTTTATCTCTCTAAGGATGGCAGAACTTGAAAAGAGTACAGGATTTGGGATTTTACCATCATACTGGAGAAAAGCTTAATGCTTCATTTGCTGACCCAGAACCTAGATTGAGCGTCAGTAACCAGGCAGCCTCTTGGGCCTGAGTTCCAGAACGGTATTTACTGCTGCATATATTGGGAAATAGAGAGAAATTCTGAACTGGGCAATTCTAAAGCTTCCATGTACCCAGTGAGTCATGTGGGAAGGCTCTGAATTTGGTTGGCTCCAGGAGCCTCCTTCGTAAACCTCCTCTCAGAAGTTAACCTCAGCAGTCTTTGCTTATTGAAGTATTTCTATTTAGGGGCTTTTATGGCTCATTGGCCCAGACACAGAAAAGTCAACAGCAAACATTTCTCGTTGTAGCCACAAAATATTCACAAATGTTGCCAATGTAGCAGCTTTAAAGCAGTGTTTAATTTCACAATTATAAGACAACGGAATGAACCCGGAAGTAGCAAAATAATGAGCTATGAACGTCACATCATTAAATATCACGGTCCCAGGGTTTGGGTCGTTTATCTGATACAACACAGGAGTTCTGTCGGAGCAGTCTATGACATGCTGGAATTAATATGCATGTCTAACTTTGATATCATTACTACTCCAACATATTAACATTTGACTTTAGATAGGTTACAGAAGATGAATGAAAGGGTATAAATGGTGGTCAATGTGTGTGAAACTGACTCGTACTCAATACGAGGAAAGCTTTAACACCTCTGACACGTGTTTTTAGTAAGGAAATAATAAGCAAACTTTTTTAAATCTTCATTCATATGTCACATTCAGCAGCTTAAGGCATAAGTTAAAGCCACAGTTTCTCTGCTTCATTCTCTCTCTCTCTCTCTCTCTCTCTCTCTCTCTCTCTCTCTCTCTCTCTCTCCCATGATCTCTATCTCTTTAGCTTTCATTATTGCTCTCTCACTGTCTGAATCCTGCTGGTGCAGTAAGTTAGATAGCTGCAGATTCCTTGCACCCACAGCTGCTGCATGCAAGACTTCTCCATCAAAGCTACCAAATATTTGCTTGCTTTCTATGTTAATATCTCTCTCTCTCTCTCTCTCTCTCTCTCTCTCTCTCTCTCTCTCTCTCTCCCCACCTGAGGTTTAATACAAACATTAATTTTATTAATCGCCTTCCCAAACTTGCATCTTCAGGAATCGCTCACAGTGTTTCAGCAGATTACTGTTGCTATTATGTTTGGGCAATTGGAACCCAGGCACTTATGAGCCAGCTGCCACCCTGGATGGCAGAGGGTAACTCCAACTGCATGGCTGGAGCCACAGACTTCGGTAATTCAGGGACACAGAGAAATACATTTATCAGCAGGGATTATGTGTGGCTCGGAAAAGAGACTCATAAGTGCTTTAAATGTGTTAAAAAGGGAAAAAAAGGCAAACTTCACCTAAACCTATGGAATGGCATTAAACAAAGAATATATAACAGTTTGTCAAACTCTAGGTCTAATTATATTTTAAAAGGTTTTTAAAAACCCACATGCTGACAGTCTGAACATCCCTTCGTGAGGAATATCCAGTCTAAAATTTTACCACAAAAGCTAATGACCCTATTAACTCTAATTTGTTTACTCACCAGTCTGGAACAGACTCTTCCACAGGTACCTCTTTGATGTTCAAAATTAAGCTTCCTAGAGGCTGGAGAAATTAAATGCTAAAGGAGGTCAATTACACAACAGTTGCCTTGAAGACATGGATCGCCACTCCCATGTTGCTTTAAATTGACTAATTTTTTTTCCTTGATGAACAGATGAACACAAATACAACACGATTACTACTCCACACATGTTAAACCCTCCTCCTGATTTGCTCGGATGTGATGGATAGCTTTGAATGAGTGCACCTGAGCGTGTGGGAAAGGACTTAATTAAAACCTGGCAATTTTTTTTTCCCAAGGCTTGTACCTTGGGTAAAATCTGAAATGTTACACCCAAATTGAAACAAATCAAAGGGAAAGGGCATGTTTGATAATGGTGGAGAATCATTCTGTTATCACTTGCTAAGTCCCATATGGGAGAAAATTTACTACGCAGGCTAGTGCATGCGAGTAGTTCAGGTTTCTCCCTGTGGTTCAGACATCAGCACTATTAGGAAATAGTTGTGAAGTGGAAAGAGCATTCTGGTTATTGGAAAATAAATGAACAAACCAATTGTAATACAACTGGAACGTGCTCGGGGAATAGACCCTACAAAAGAGGTGTGTTTTGTTAATATCTTGCATCCCATAGCTGCTTTGTAATGAAGAGGAGCAAAAACATTTTTCAGAGGTAGGGCATTGCTCTGTGGTGGCGGGGATAAGTCTCGTACTTGCTTTTCTTTAGTGACAAGATAGTGGTGTGTGTGTGTGTGTGTGTGTGTGTGTGTGTGTGTGTGTACATGTGTGCGCACCCAC
This sequence comes from Mus caroli, assembly GCF_978045245.1. Classification (NCBI taxonomy): domain Eukaryota; kingdom Metazoa; phylum Chordata; class Mammalia; order Rodentia; family Muridae; genus Mus; species Mus caroli. The sequence goes on along the minus strand of NW_028227265.1, from coordinate 80,841,309 downwards.
ATGTGCACACACACACATACACACACAAGCTAGAGAAGATTTTTTTAAAGAATCTTTCCCTACCACTCTTCACCTTATCTTTTGCTTTGCTTTTTGAGTCCATGTCTGTATCCCATGTATGTGTCCATGTCTGTGTATGACAAGTGGCCGCTTAATGTGGGTGTAAGAGCCACACTTGGTGCTTTGGAAGGGCAATAAAAAGTCATGACTACTGAACCCTCTCTGCAACTCCACCATGGTGGTTGTTTTGAGACAAGGTTTCTCACTGAACTGGAAGTGTGTTGTTTCAGCTGGAGTGATGGGCCAGTGAGAGCCCAGGATCTGCCTAGGCCCTTCCCACAACCAAAGCCATTGGCTGTTATGTGAATGCTAGTTATCAGAATCCAAGCTCTCAGGAAAGGGCCCTGACTTACTGAGTCATCTCCCTAGCCCCTTCATTTGAATGTCAAATGATTACTCACTCAGAAACAGGTAGTCTACATATATATTTTAGGGGCTTGATATTCCACAAGATAACAGAACTGTTCATAAACCAAGAAAATTGGTCACAGGGCCAAAGAGAGTTCAGTGGTTCAGAGTACTGACTGCACTTGTAGAGGATTTATGGGTTCGAGTCCCAGAAGCCACTTGGCAGTTTCTGATAGCCTGAAAGTCCAATCCCAGAGTTTTAGATGTGATGTTGTCTTCTGAGCTCTGTGGGAACCAGAAAAGCATTTGGTGCACAGACATGCATATAAAACACTCAAACTGATAAAATATTAAAATCTACTTGTTTTAAAAGAAAATAGGTCACAAGTTGAAATAGCCTAACCATTTGCTCGAAGAACAATTTTATCCTGCCCTCTAGTTCTTACTGAGTCCATAAAGATACTTGCTTTCATTGTTCTCTACTTTCCTTTGTTACCATCCAGTTTCAGGTACTAAGAATCTAATTGTACCTCCTTGGCTGCCAATTACGCTGCCCTCTAAAACCAGAAGCCAAGCCAAAGATTTTGAGGGTGTTTTACAATAAGTGAATGGATGGAACGTCACTAAGTGGGGCAGCTATCAGTGTTAGGCAGAGAAGTCTAACAGAGTCTAGCAGAGACTCATATTCATCAGAGTGCTGAGAGGATGGGGCCACTCGGTCCTCAACTCCCAACTGCGTACCTCTGTGTGGTCCAATTCTACACCACAGGGAACACTCTAGAAGGAAGGGCTGAAATATTGTCAGAGCTAGAGGAAGCAGATTACTATAAAATGTTGTCTTCTGGATACAAAGGACCTATTCAATCATTAGCACACAGCACCCATGGCCAGTTGCATGAGACCTGCACAAAAGGCTGCTTATTCAGTCATGGTACTTCCCTTTCATGATGCATTGGTTCTAACATAACGGATTCCCCCCGGAGTTATATGACTCCAAACAACTCCTGTATGCATTCCCTACTGGTCACTGCTGTGCCCCTTCGCCGATGTAGTCTAGACTGTCTATTCCCTAAGCAAGGTATACTTGTGCCATCGCTGTGGTTTCCTATGCTAGGTACCTCTTATGTAAGGACATGGAATCCCATTATCTTTTTTATTCTCTATCAAAAAAGGCATTAAGATATTCTGGTTTACTATCATATTTATTATCTCTCTGCCACCACGTCTTTAGCATGTGTTGCTTTTAAAAAAACAGAATATTTTAAAGTATATCCTGTAGAAATGGACTCATAAATTATGTTTTAATTTTTATCTGTACTAGAAAGGTTCTTTTAAAAATCCATGCTGATACTATTATTCCTAGCAAATAGGGAGGGGATTTAAAATTTTGTTGAAAAATAGATTTTATTATTGGTGACCTTAATTGCTCATTTTCTAATTGGTTTCTTCAAACTCTCTGAGTCTTTCACTAAGTTCTGTGCTGCATTTCTTATTTTACTTTTCTTCCTAGTAAGGAGAGTGGCAGGGCCTGTGTTTTGTATGCTCACAAAGCAAGGTCTTCGGTTTGATGATTTATCAATACATTCTAAATCGGATATTTAAAAATATAGTATAAATAAAATACTAATCCAGAATTGTTCCTGTCTAAAGGAAATGCAGGGGAGCCGAGCCTTAAGGAAAGGCCATCCAGAGACTGCCCCACCTGAGGATCCATCCCATCTGCAGACATCAAACCCAGACACTATTGCGGATGCCAAGAAGCACTTGCTGACAGGAGCCTTGGTATAGCGTCCCCCCTGAGATGCTCTGCCAGAGCCTGACCAATATAGATGCACATGCTTGCAGCCAACCATTGGACTGATCACAGGGACGCCAATGGAGGAGTTAGGGGAAGGACTGAAGGAGCTGAAGGGGTTTGCAAGCCCATAGGGGGAAAAAAAACAAAAAACAAAAAACAAAACAATACCAACCAACCAGACTTTCTAAAGCTCCCAGGGACTAAACCACCAACTGAAGAATACACATGGAGGGACCATATGTATCAGAGGACTGCCTTGTCACACATCAATGGGAAAAGAGGCCCTTGGTCCTGTGGAGGCTCGAGGACCCAGCATAGGGGAATGCTAGGGAAGTAATTGGGAGTGGATGGGTGGGGAACAACCCTCATAGAAGCAGGGAGGACTGGAAAGAGAATAGGGGGTTTAACTGGGAAGGCAGATAACATTTGAAATGTAAATAAATAAAATAACCAATAAAATAAAATAAAATAATTCCTAACTTGAAAAAGTAAGGTAAGAAAAATAGAAGGAAAGCTACTTGGGAAAAGAATAAGATGAGCAGAAATGGGAGGGGCTGAGAGAGGTACAGGGTCATGTGATCATAAGACTGATCAAATCAAAATGAATGAAACCAGGTAAATAAATATACCTGTATAGGAAATCGGTATGGGTTGGGTGTAGGAATTCTGGGATTGGTATTGCAAGATTTGAACATCTACTCTGTCACTAAAATTTGTAAATTTTTTTTACATCTATGAAATAGAACTAATTGTAGTGCATATCAACTTAAAGGTTTTCAGAAGCAGTGTATATACAATGGTTAGAACGTTACATGGATCACCATAAGAGATCAGTATATATCAACACATATATTACTCCAATGAATGTGGTTAAGCAAATACCTTCTCAGTTTGTGTCCTTGTACTCGTGTAGAATGGGCTTGAGGGCTACTTTGATTGCACTATTAATCTATTTGGATACTGAAGCAAAGAGGGTCTACTCAGCATTGCTTCTGTACTTACCAAGCATTTGTGACCTTGTATTTATGTTTTTACATTACTTTAGCTTCAAAGACATCAAAATATTAATTTTGATATATTTGCTTACCATGTGTACCCTTTAAGCATGGAGAAAGGAGCTGGGCACACAATCCCACACCCAGCCATGGTTTTGTTGGCAATTGTGAGCCTGCTGAGAGAAGAAGAGACTATTTTGTTTTCTAAGCAATAGCCTATAGTAGATCAACCACACTTGAATGAAAAGTCACACTCTGGAGACAGGACACCGCCTTGATTGTGTGAAGGGTAGAGCATCTGGGAAGAGTTGGTGGAGGGAAACAAATATGATCAAAAGATGTTTTTAGGAAACTCTCAGAAAGCTAAGTTTTAAAAGGAAAGAAGTTGTCCAAACTACGGTGTTCTTTGCTGTACAGAAGTGTTTCAGTTTCATGAGGTTCCATTTATTAATTGTTTATCTTGGTGCCTGTGCTAACAGTGTTCTGTTCAACAAGTTCAAGGCTATTCCCCAGTTTCTCTCTTATCAGATTCAGTGAATCTGGTTTTACATTGAGGTCTCTGATCCATTTGCAGTGAAATTTTGAGCAAGGTGATAGTATAAATCTATTTGGATTCTTCTATGTGCAGCTGTCCAGTTTGACAAGCATCACTTGTTGCAGATGCTGTCTTTTTTTTTCCAGTGTGTATTTCTGGCTTCTTTAAAAAAAATAAAATAAATTAAAATAAAACAAAACAGGTATCCATATATTTATAGATTTATAGCTGTGAGTTTAATTGGATTTCATTGATTGGCATGTCTGCTTTATACCAGTACCATGCTGTTATTATTATTATTATAGCTTGGTAATACAACTTAAATCAGGTATGGCGATTCTTGCAGCCGTTCTTTTATTATTCAGGATTACTTTAGCTATCCTGGGTGTTTTGTGTTTCCATATGAAGCTGAAAAGATCTGTGAAGTATTGGGTTGGAATTTTGATGGGGATTACATTGAACCTGTAGATTGCTTTCAGTACGATGGTATTCACCATACCAATTCATGAGAACCTTTCCATCTTCTGATAGCTTCTTCAATTTCTTTTCAGTGATGTGAAGTTTTTATTATACAAGCTCTTCACTTGCTTGGTTAAGGTTATTTGAGGCTATTTTAAAAGGTGTTAGTTTCCACAATTCATTTCCTAGTCTATTTGTCATTTCTGTAAAGGAAGGCTATTGTTTTTGTGAGTTAATTTTCTATCCAGCCACTTTGATAAAAGTGGTTGTCAGCTCTAAGGTTTCCCCAGTGGAATTTTTAGGGTCATTTATGCACTGTATCATATAATCTGCAAATAAAGATAGTTTAACTTCCCCCCCCTCTTATTTGTATATATTCGCTTACTCTCCTTCAGTTGTCTTATTGCTGTAGCTAAGACATTAAGTATTATATTGAATATATATGGAGAGAGTAGACAACCTTTTCTTGTTCTTGAGTTCTGTAGAAAATACTTTGACTTTTTCTCTATTTAGGTTGATGTTAGCTGTGAAGTTGCCAGAAGTCACCTTTATCATGTTGAGGCATATCCCTTGCATGCCTAGTCTCTCTCGTATTTTTATAATGAAGGGGTATTGGATTTTGACAATGGCTATTTATTTGTCTATTGAGGTGATCATGTGGTTTTTGTCTTTCAGTCTGCTTATTTGGTGGGTTACATTTATGGATGTATGATGAACCATTCTTACCTCTGAAACCTATTTTATCATGGTAGGCGATCTTTTCATGTATTTTTAGAATCAGTCTGCAAGAGTTTTATTGAGAACTTTTATAGCTATGTTCATAAGGGAAATTTGTAATTCTCTTTGTCAAGTCTTTAAGTGGTTTGGGTATGGAAAAAGAGGACTAATATCAAAAATATATAAAGAGCTAAAAAATAAAACCACCTACATATCAAGAAAACAAATCCAATTAAGAGTGGGATCCATGTCAAAATGGAAAAATTTCAAAGGAGAAAACTAAAATGACAGAGAAACACTTAAAGAGATGTTCAACATCTTTAGTCATAGGAGGAATGCAAATCAAAACTACTTTGAGATTTTATCTTACACCTATCTAAATAGATGAGATCAATAAAACAAATAAGCTCATGCTGGTGAGGGTGTAAAGGGGACACTCATTCATTCTTGGTGGGAGTGCAAACCTGTAAAACTATTTTGTAAATCAGTTCCTCAAGAAGACAATAGTCTACCTCAAAATCCAGCTCTACTGCTCTTGGCCATATACCCAGCCATATACCCAAAGGATGCTTCATCCTACCACAGAGACACTTGTTCACCCATGTTCATTGCTGTTCTATGCATAAGAGCCAGGAATTGGAAACAGCCTAGAAATCAGTCAACAGATAAGTGGATAAAGAATGTTGACATATCAGGGTATTATTACTCTGACATTAAACCAACAGAAAATCGAATCATGAAATTCACTGTTAAATGTATGGAACTAGAAAAAAAGTGAGTGAGGTAACCCAGACCTAGAAAGAAAAATATAGTGTGTACTCACTTTTTTGTGGACATTAGCTGTTAAGTCAAAGATGAATAAGCTAGAATCCACAGGACAACACAGACTGGGTATAGAATAATGGACTAGAGTGTGGCAGGTAGATATCAATTGGGAAAAGAAACTAAAACATATAGATGAATGGACAAATAGACAACTAATAGACAACTAATTGAACACGGAGAGGTCAAGACAGTACCTATGTCAGCCTTCACCCATTTGTAGTAGCATCTTTAGTAAAGTAATATACTCTGCATATTGACAAAGCACACAACAATTTACCCACAAAACCTTTGAATAAAAATGGATTGGTGGCTTGCCTTCAAGAAAAGCTAGTGCAATGGCTTTCCCCCACAAGGCTTATGGGAGTTACCAACTAAGATCTGATTTGAACTTAAGGCCCTCTGCATGAGATGGAATCTATACCTGACATTGCTTGGGTGACCAAGAACCTGACACTAAATAGCTCAGGGACCTTGGGTAAAGCCAAGTAGTACTGTTTTAAAATGAAAAACAGAAACAAAAACAAAAGAAGAAAGAAAGAAAGAAAGAAAGAAAGAAAGAAAGAAAGAAAGAAAGAAAGAAAGAAAGGAAGACAGGAATGAAGGAATGAAGGAATGAAGGAAGGAACGAAGGAAGAAATGAAGGGAGGGAGGGAGGAAAGAAAGAAAAGAAAGAAAGAAAGAAAGAAAGAAAGAAAGAAAGAAAGAAAGAAAGAAAGAAAGAAAGAAAGAAAGAGAAAGGGAGGAAGGAAGGAAGGAAGGAAGGAAGGAAGGAAGGAAAGTAACAACGAAAAGACCTCAAATGACATTCCACTACTCTCATGCACTAGTGCCTTCCTTACTCGACCATTATCAGCGATGCTTCCTTGTGTGGCAGATGGGAGCAAATAAAGACGCCCAGTGAGACATTATTCAGAGGATGGGAGACCTTGAAACATTCAGCTCCAAATGAGATATCTCCATCAAATCCCTCTCCCCATGGCTTGGGGAAGAGGAGACAGTGGAGATGGGGGACGGAAAGAAAACAAGGTCCTCTGATTCACTAGAATGGATGAACATATGAACTTACATGCAGAGGACACGAAGAGGTCTGCACCAGATTGCAGCCCTGGAGCTGAAAAGGAAAGTAGCTACATGCCCCCATCAGTAAACCAGAATGAATCTCCAATTGAAAATGGTGGGTGGGTGAGGGAGCACCCTCATAGAACCAGGGGGAAGGGGATGAGATAGGAGGTTTCCAGAGAGGAACCCACAGGAAAGGGGATAACATTTGAAATGTAAATAAATAAAATATTTAATAAAAAAAAATAGAAAACCACTTGCAAATAAAAACTTAGTTTTCTCCAAGGAAGTCTCATTGTGAAAACAAACAATTATTAACTGCAAGCCCAGCAGTGGATGGCCAACAGAAAATGAGAACCGAACAACTTGACAGACTCCTTGTTTCATAAAGTCATATTAGGGATCTTTTAAATTTTTATATGAATTTTAATTTTTTATTTTATTTATATATTTTTCTCTACTCTTTTAGCCTAAAGATCCTTTGTGTGTACGTTATGGCTTCTATTTTTGCATCTTCTGGGATTCTTGAGTGTGGGGACCAATGGGTCTCTGCTTCTTGTGCCTTCTCTTAGACCCTTTTCCTTCTGTTTGTTCGTTTTGTTCAATTCTGATTTGTCAGTTTTTGTTTTATTTTATTATTATCTCTTAGAAGACAGTAAGGGAGTAATTCTGAGGAAGGGGAAATATATAGAGAGAACTTGGAGAAGGAAAAGGAGGATAAACTGTAATTAGGATATATTATATAAGAAAGTGCCTCTTCTTTTAAAAAAGATTTATTTAAAGTATGTGAGTGCTCTGTCACACCAGACGAGGGCATCAGATCCCATTACAGAAGGTTGTGGTCCACCATATGTTTGCTGGGAATTGAACTCAGACCTCTGGAAGAGCAGCCAGTGCTCTTAAGCACTGAGCCATGTCTCCAGCCCAGTAAATATCTATTTTCCATAAGCAGGGGGGAAATAAATATATAACAGCTGCTTTATTCATCTAAACTATTTGAATAGCATTAGCCATTGGTAATGTAAAATTTACAATGAAATCATTTCTCTTTCTGTTCACATTGGTTTTGTTCTACATATATGACAATGTATCAATAAATATCATTAGCCTTTCGTGGAATTTTAATAAAGTTCAGACAAATGAGCATATCCAAAAAGAAATGAAAGGAATTAGACCCCAGACATTCTAGCCGTGAAGGCAACAGCATTGCAATCGTGGGTTTCCTCAAAATTCAGAGTCAAGGGTTAATCTTCAAAAGCTTCAGCTAGGCTGAGGTCTGGCATGGTCATCAGTGGTTCCTCTTTTGTAAATTCTGAATACTTGTTTCGAATGGCAATCCAATGAACAATTACTCATGATGAATTGGCAGCATCTGTGCTGGAGTGTTTGTGAGTATTTGTCTATTTGTTAGTATAAACCTTCTAGTTGATGAGACAAATTATTTTCTAATAAACTGCTTTCATGCCAGCTTTTGTTTTAAGGGATGAAAAAAGAAGACACATCACATGCTATTCCATGAGGATGTATACTTATGCTTTATGTATAAGGTAAAAATAAATTTCATGTGAATTTAAAAATAATTAACTGTGTTTAATGATGTGGTATGAATAGAGAGCTGGTAGTGAGCTGCGAGGTGGTTTTATTTAGGGAACATTTAAGTGTTTATATCCTAGTGAATGGCTACATGTCCAAGAAAATAAGAAGGAGAATTCAATGCCAGGAGCAAATCGTGTTACAACCTTGCTGTTTCTGTATGGAGGTGTGGCTCCTTTTTTTTTTTTTTTTTTTTTTTTTGTACTTGGTTTTGGATTTAGCACAAAGACAGAGATTTGAGGTTGTCACGTTTTTTTATTAGATTAGCCATTTTCAAAGAAACACTGTCCTATCTACCTCTATTCCTGGGCATGCCTAAACTAAACCTTCTAGAACAGAAACACTCTCCTATCTACCTACCCCTATTTCTGGGCATGCCTAAACTAAACCTACTAGAACACTTACTTTCATTTTTATTGACATGTTTTATTGTCATAGATCTCCCAGTGGAATTCCATTTCTTCTTATTGTTTGAGGTCTTACAGTTTGAGGTTTTCATATGTATTTACATGTGTTGAGAAAAATCAATGTAATAAGCTCTCACAACTTTCAAACCTTTACTTTTCTAAGTTAAAAAAAAAACCTAATTATTTTTATCTGATTTTTAAGTGACATTAATGGGAAAAAAAGTTAAAATGGGGCTCCAGCTAAGTCTCTAAGAAAATGCTGGCTAAGTTGTAGCTACTCTGCTCCTTGAGAATAAAAAGAATAACTTACATTAATTTATATTTACAGTTAGGATTGAATGTCTTAAGTAGACTTCGGGACACATGATTCTTGTGACTGCTCTGGCTATGAATATTCATATACTTCAATTAAAAAGTTATGGATGACAGAGGACTTGGTGAGGGGAGCTTTACATTTAGGAGTATATTATGCTTCCGAACCAAAGGATAAAATAAATACCTGAGACTACTATAAATTATGCCTCAGTGTGCCTTAGATGAATGTTTATGGCAGTCTTTCTCAACCTTCCTAATGCTGCAACCCTTTAATACAGTGTCTTATGTTGTGCTGACCCCCAACCATAAGAGTATTTTCATTGCTACTTCATAACTATAGTTTTGCTACTGTTAGAAATCATAATGTAAATAAGTTTTGGAGAAAAAGGTTTGCCGATGGGGTCACAAGCCATAAGTTGAGCATCTCTGGTCTATGATATAAAATACTTTGTAGCCGATTCCCTCTTTAGAGTTTTAAATTCCATGAAAATGCAGGGAACGATTGTTTCATAAGAGAGACTTAATGTTTTCTAATACACTTGCTTATTTGTTTCCTCGCATTTCTGCTCTTTTTCCAAAAAACAATCATAGTCTCAAAACGAAAGCACCGGCACTTAATTAGTATCTTTCTACAGCTGCTCCTTAATAAATCAAGATGATAAATATATGTCTAATACACGTTCTGGGCTATTTCTACTCTAAATGAGTCTAGACTTGTGTACCTGATGCATTGCGTAGGAACCCGAGGGCAAATTAGCACTGTGATGGAAGAGTAAGATGTACTTCAGTATTTATTATTTATGTTTGGTTGTTCCCTATAAAAACACTTTTAAGTGCCACGGAGAAGCTGTTTCATAGAGACTGCTGCAGGAAAACACTGTGAAGCACAGGGGGCTGGGTGATAAATGGGAAAGCAACTAAGTTAAATTTACAGGTATGTAAGTTTCATGCCTTTTCAGAAAAAGTGAATTTTTATAGTAAAGAAGGAATCTACAGCCAAAGCGCTGGATAGTAAAAGGGGCTGAGTTATAGTAATTTATAATTAACATGTCAGGTAATGACAATGTGTCCACTCCATGACTTTCTTCACTCTTGCATGGCAGTAAGGGACAAAGGAAAAGGTCTTCTCTTTCTACTGAGGGCAACTGCAAGCCACTGCATTGTTCTTTGGGATACAGGGGATTAGAGCCATGGGCAAGTTCAAGGGAACAGGATAGATTATTTTAGAAGAAATGACAGATGTGATAACACTGTAGAATAAACAATACAACGCAGAAAGGGAGCCAAGGAAAGATAGTGAATGTAAGGCCAGCATCCTGGAGGAGAATGAACAATATAGAAAGTAGAGGCAGAGATGGGGGGTGTGTGTGTGAAGTGCTACAAAATGTAAGGACTTTGAACTTATTCCTTGTATATTTGTTTATTTATTGCTGCTGTGCCTAAGCACATCAAACATCGGGGAAGATCATTTATTTTGGGTGAATATATAGACATTTATTTATAAATACACATGCATATGTAAATACACATACATTATAACACACACACACACACTCACACATTGTGTGTCATGGAAGGAAAGCTTCTGGCTGCTGGTTCCAGTGTTTCACTGTAAGGGAGCAAGGAACATACTGAAAACAGCATTAGACTATGAACCTCCATGGCCCACCACTAGTTAACACTCTTCCTCCAGTAAGGTTTAACTTCCCAAAGGTTTTTAAACTTCCCAAAATAGTACTATCAGCTGGGGTTTGAGTGTTCAAACATGTGAGCCTATGGGAGATCAGTCACATTCAAACCTAAATTGGATGGACGACTCGGTGAAGCCTCTTAAACCTGGGTATAATACTTGCTATCCATCACAATACATACCTCGACACACACACACACACACACACACACACACACACACACCATTAATAATTATCACAGATCTCTGCAGTATTCGGATGCTAGATGATATCATTTCTGTCTCACATGAACTGTTATGTCTCTATAGGATGCAGAATCCCAGGCGTTTCTGACCCTTAGGCTGTCCCAAACACATCCACTTCTTTGCTTTCAGACTGCACATTTCCTATATGATTCTTAAGTATTATTTTTTGTGATATGTCATGTCCCTCCTTTCTCATCCGTCTCTCCAGCAAGTAAACACATGAATGAGCTTCACAATTTCTATAGTCAGATTCTGACTGCTTGGGGTAAGGTATAGGAAGCAGCAAGATCAAGAGGAAAGTATATTTCTGTTTCTGAGGAAGGTTTGGGCCAGGTGTTAGTGTAGAACACCTGAAAAACTCAGCAGTATGTTGGGATCAGGAGCAGAAGAATCTAAAATGAGAGCCTGCCTGGCATACATGGTGAAGCATATCTTCAAATACCATAAGTGAAAGATAGATAGATAGATAGATAGATAGATAGATAGATAGATAGATAGATAGATGGATAGATAGAGGCATCCTTGTTCTATCCATGCAATGTGATCCTACCTCCCTGCTCCTTTAGATGCTGTGACAAGAACACAGTGATGAATAAGACCCCAGGCTTTACTGACTATCAGAGGTCAGTCTTCTCATCTGGAAAAGCTGAGGTTCTAAAGCTTGTATCCACGGCTGCTGTCGTATGGACCTGTACCTGAACCAACTTTCAGAGCAGCTTTTTGCCGTTGAGGACATAGTTGCTTTTCTCATGATGCAAGCTGATTTACTCTCCCCCGGCGCATGTGTCTAGGAACATTTCTCACCGGAGATACTGCAAGTTCCTTGGTGTAGGATGGGAGGTGAGGTCTTCCACACTGCACTTTTTGTTCTGCTTGCTAGTAAACACTTATTCATAATCTTTTAACCTTTTAACCTCAAGTGCCCCCTAAGACCCATGGAAGATTGCCTCAAGGACCCCAGCAGATGTTACAAACCTGTGAATGGTCAAGATCCTTGATAATCGGTATCATAGTTGCACAAGACATCTTCACATCTTTCTGAGCACTTTCAGATATCTCTAGATAACCTATGATACCCATCCATTTCAATGTGATGCTGTATAAACAGCCTCTGTACTGTATTGCTTAGTGACAAACAAGTCTATCTAAACGCTGTGCAGGCTAATTTTCTGTCTACCTACATTCAATTCAGTGCAGAGAGAGAAAACTCATGGATGAAAGAGCCTTTTCTTTATCTTTTCTTCAGCATCACTGAAAGTGTATGTTGCTCAGCCTGTGTACGGGCTTTCTCACCAGAGTGGCCCAGAAGTTGACTCAAAAGCATCCTACTCCAGATTTCAGTTTAGGATACATCTTCTATATAGAATGCCAGGCTAAGTGAATGATAATGAAGGTAACTTAGGAAACATAGACTTAGTTTCCAAATTTTATTGAAACCAAACATAGGCTTTTAGATTTCTCTTTTGGCTCTCAGCTTTAGCAAACAAGCTAAACTTACCCAACATTCAAGGACCAAGTTCATCCTTCATGCTAACTGTCACACCCTGTCTAGAAGGCTCTTTTCCTTTCTTTTCAAATGCATTTTTACGCGAATGGGAGACATTTGTACACTACAGTGCATGTATGAAGGTCAGAGACAAGTCTGTTCTCTTGGGGCTTGGGACTTGCTGCAGGTTCAGCCTTGCTGCCAAGAGTGGATTTGAACTTACTATTACAGAACACTGCCGTGCCACATATTTCTGTGAACCGCATGCATCCAGGGCCAATGGAGGGCTACAGATTTTCTGTAACCAGAGTTACAGACAATTGGAAGTTTTGCTGTAGGTGCTGGGATTTGAACCCAGGTCCCCAGGAACAGCAGCAAGTGCTCTTAAAGGCTGAGCCTTTTCTCCAACTCACACATTCACTTTGAAAAGAAGCAGTCAACTTGAAAATATTTTTTGTGGTGGAACTCAACAGCCAGGACAGGGTGATGTATTTCTTCAGTGTCTCTTGAGCTCTGGGACACTACCATGCGTCCATGTTGACAAGCGGTGTCCACAAGCCCATGTGAAACATTTGTGCCATTATTGAACTCACATGAAGGAGCTGGTGCTATGCTCTGAAGAGTGAACGTGAGTGTCAATGCAGTAGAAAGTGTAAAGCTTTAAGGGAGGGAAGTGAGCACTTAATTAGGGGCTTTGTTGGCATCTGTTTTCTGGCTTTCTGTTTTTTTGTTTTATTTTACTAACTGTGATGTTCTACACCACTGAAATAAATTATAGAGGTAGCAAAGTTCCCACATTTCCTGTCACCCCTCAGATTTTAGGAGAGGCCTCAGTCTGGGCTTCATCTATGCTGTGTAAGAAGCTGTATTATTTCATTAGCTGCCTTGTGACAGACAGCTTTACTCCAGGCATCCCTTACTTTGGGTACCTCTGTCCAGCCCCTTCTTTTCTGTGCTCTGCTTTTACTGTGAGCGGCATCCTTCCCTGGGGGACTGTAGAGCAATACAGTTGTCACTTTGTTCTGCTTTGTCCATGCTGTGCTGATACTCCGTTGTTCCTTAACTAAGGCCACCTGCCAGCTGCCAAACCCATGCCAGGTCAATCCTATGGATGAAATCTATGGGCAGCGGTGGCCATCTCTAGACACCAAGGCTGCAAGGGTTCTTCATGAGTGACAAAGGATGGCCATCGTTGGAAGGAACCACCCAGTCATTACAAAGAAATTCCCAAGCCATAGGAGATCCAAGATACCTCCTTCTAAACTGTCCATCCTCCAAAAAATTACCACTGTGTCTATTACCTTAAACACTTATTCACCAAACAACTTGACTGTCTAGTCTTGACCTCTACCTCTAGACAGAGAGAACTGCCTAGGACAACACGTTCTTCTTCTTCTTTTTTTTTTCTCCAAAATTATCTTCCAATTTAAAGTAGACAGTATACAAGTGATACATTCCAGGTACGACTTCTTTTCTCTCATGCTTTTGGGTTGACTGCTTAATTGGTTTTTTGTTTTGTTTTGTTTTGTTTTTTCTTTGTTTGTTTTTAATCTTACGAACGAGTTCATTATACTTTCCTATGAGAGATTTCTACATCATAGATGAATGAGCAGTAGACAGACTGTCAATTGCCTGTGTATTAGGCCTGTTTTTGTTAGCGTTTCTCTCTAACTGCTTTTTTAATCCTGGCAAAAAAAAAAAAAAAAGGCGTTTGAAATAAGCCCCATCATCATCCTTGATGTCAGAAGTGCTTTTTGGATTCACTGAAAAGAACAGATTTACAGCCATGAGAGAGCATGTCGGAGTTTGACCTCCTTAGCATCACTGGGGCAAGTTGAAAATAGACCAAACTGTGTTCAATGTGGCAAAAGTGGGGCAATATAAACTGTGAGACCATATTTGGTATTTTTATCTTTTACCCACAGGAAAATTAGCAATTTAGCGCAATTTGCAATGTCCCCCTTTCTACTCAGTGGTCATTTCAGTAGGTGTCCTGAAGTGTATATGCACGTAGATGTAGCTAGCCCTTTGCACAAGTGATCAGTGAAAGCCATAAACAGCGGAGTAAACAACTAAGAAGTTAAATAAATAATTCATTTCTTTCCCTAGCATCCTCCCTACGGTCAACCTTAAAATACTGCTTGTAAGGCATAATACCCACTTCAATCACGTCAGCTGCTGATCATTAATTGCTTCAGAAAAAGACAATATTTTCTCCATCCTCTTTGGAGTTCCAGTGTGAATGGCGAAGCCAAAGAGAGTGAGACTGAGCGAAACATGAAAAGCTTGATTTGTTAGGACCCCTGCTGTGTGCAAAGAGATCAAAGCTCAGAGGGAGGCTGTAGCACTGCCGAATGCACAGCGCCGAAACATGGCCTGTGGCAGCTGCTCTGGGCACTGGCTCACAACCCAGGTGTACCTCCAATTCCACTCTGCCAGCTGAATCTTGGGAGCCGGTTACCTCTCCTCTTCCTTCATTATTTCTCCAGCAGTCACGGAGGAGATGCGAGCTCCATCCATCACAATGCACAAATTCACAGCGCGCAGATTCAGCACAGGCCTAATTAAAGCTTTTCCTTTCATTTGTGGAGATAATTAGACTTTCATCTCACCAGGAAGCTTCAGAAAGATCTATTTCTTTCTTCAATAAAAGCTACATCAAACAAAAGCAGATTTTAATCGCCTTTTCTTTGGGGCATGAGTCAATAATGAAAGATGTCATGGGTAACAAAAAACTGTGTGTGGAAAAAAAGCGAAAAAAAAAAAAAACGCCGAAGCAATGTTCTTTAATTAACATCATGTTTGCAAACACCATTAATTTCTCTCATTAAAATGATTTTTATCTGCAACTGATTGTTGATAAAACAATCGATTTGAACATCTCATCTGTTTCACCGCTATGCAAGAACCCATCTGCCGTGCTGTAAAGCAGTAATCATGCAGGCTGTTAAGCAACATGTGAGAACAATAAAAAATGCATGTGTGTGTGTCAGGGATTTGTGAGGTTGACTGCGGGGCAAGGCCACCTTTTCCACAGGACATGTATAAAAAATGACTTGGTGTCAAACTAAAGGACAAAATGTCAGAAAGATCAGAAGTGCATAAATAAAAACGTAAATTAATATGCGCAAGCAGAAGAGGTTCCATCTGTGTTTAGGAATCATTTTGTAAACAGATTCCAAAAAGGAAGGCAGGGAATTTAGATGCATTTAACAGTGTGCCATTGGCTGCCATGATGTAATTTTAGATGACACACGTGTGACTTGTCTCTTGTTTAAGACACCCGAAGGTTTTCAAAAGGAAAATTTCTCCTCTTGAGTGTTATTTTGAGAAGTGTTGATTCTGAATTTTTCTACTCCCAACTTTAGCCTCGTGAAAAGAAACACTTCTGTGGGACGTGAAATCAGTTGTGGAATCAAGTTTTAGAGGCAGGCGGAGGACACGTGGATTCTACGAAAGAATGGAACAAGACCAGATGCTGCAGGAGTGGGAATGGATAGTCAAACATATACTGGCACGGGGAGGAAGAAGCTGTACAGGTTCATGTCAATGGAGAGAATTGAGCTTTCGGGAGGGACATACGGTACAATAGCATCCAAGTTCAGACTTCTCTACTATAAGGCTATACAATGGTCCCTGCTGCTGCTTCTAGAATTCAAGTGACTCCATCAAAGTCCACACTTAGTGAGGAATCAGTGATTGCTAGGGTTCTAAGAATGAGACACACCTTTCCTCAGTCACTTCAGGATTCTTCCTTTCTGACTTTCAGTCTTAGGTGGTAAACCTATGGTTTCTAGATGGAGTTTAAATTGGGGGTTTCCTCTTGGGGTGAGGTGGGGGGAGATTTAGTCCCTGGAATCATGTCTAAGTTGACCTTGACTCATGATAAATACCCAGCCCTGTAGGCATTCTTCATCTGGTCAGTTTTCCTGTTGGGCTCCTTTATTTCCCAAGATTCTACTCTTTCCTTCCCACTATATTTCAGGTGTTGGTTTACCAATCAAGTTACAGTAGGCAGGAAGGAACCTTCTATCCCAGCCATGAGATAAAAGGGCCCACCATGCATGTCAATGAGGAAAAAAATAATGTCAAAGATTTTAAAATGTATTTTCCTTTTCGAGAAAATCATGATTTTAAACATATATTTGCGTTTTGGAGACAGCATCTTTCTATTGTTGCCCTGGATGTTCTGGAACTTGGTATGTAGACTAGGCTGGTCTTACAGAAGTCTACCTCTGAGATCTAGGATTCAAACTGCTGCCGCATCCAGTGAGAATAGTTTTTGGGTTATTTTTTATTTTTTTAAGTTCTAGCCCTAAACATTATGACAAAACATTTCAGGAGAAATATTATCCTTCTTTGATTTTGACAGTACTTTAATATTCGTTCATCATTTATATATTTTGTATTTTATTAAGTAGCTGACCCTTTGACTGTATTATGGATGCTTTACTATTAACATATTCTTATCTTCATAGTACCAATCCAAGTAGATAAAAAATATGAAAAGTTTTTTTTTATCAATTCAACAATAATTTGTTCCCATGATTAGAAATATTTGTTTGACTTAACAAATACATAATTTACCAATAAAAAGCATGATTTTAGTGTCTCATAAATTCAGATATGTGAGTGAGAATACGGGCTACTCCTAGGATATGAGTATATTTTTGGCAGACAGTCTCACAATACCTGACATTTAAAAGAAAATATAGATACACAGCAAAATCAAGTTGGAAAACTTGGTAGCGACTCCTGGTTGAATTCTTCAACTTTGTAAAACTCCTTTGGTTTTAGATTATTAAATTTAGACAGTATCTTTAAAAAGAATCATTTTCTCAGTAAGATAAAAATAGGCACCTCTTTCATGTAGCACCTCCTATTAAATGCTATAGAAATTTCAGTAGCAACGAACACAGAAATTGGGCTTCACTGTTATTTGCTGAATAGACAATAATGCCATGAGGTGCCTACCACCTCAACTAACTTCATCTTTCAAGGTTTCACCTACGGAAAATAACAGCTTTTTGTAAATATAAATAAATAAAAAAAAATGTTTCCCAAACAAAAATTAAGCTCAAACCTTGTGCAATTGAAGGAGCCAGGGGCGGTATTATTTACTGTTGGGTGCCGAAGTCTCAACTTAAAAAAAAAAGAAAGAAAGAAAGGAAAAGAAAAGAAAACACCACACCAATCTTTTCAATTATCTACTCAGGAAGCACGGCCACACCTGCTGCCCACTAAAGCTCCCTGCATTTGAACAATTTCTTCCTGTTGGAAGAGCAAGCAGTGCCATTTCCAATGAGAGTGCTGTCCATTAGCCCACAGATGAGAAGTGCTAAAACCTGGTGCTCAGGTTCCCCGGAGACCAGGCTCCTCACAGCACACCTGATATCGAGCTGAGCAAATTGGTGTCTCGAGGTCATTTCAGAAATCAGATTATGTGCATGACAACACAAGGCACCGCTGCTGCGCCATCTGCCTGGCCCACACCTGGTACATTTAACCCCAAATGCTTTTTTTTTTTTTTCCCTGAAGTCAGGAAATAGTGTGTTGTCTTGAGCCAGGGTTTCAAGCTATGTCAGACAAAGATCAATTGCATATCATCACTTGGGCTGGCAGGGCTAAGTAAACACATTTATGATTTTATTAGGGATTAATATGATTTAGGAGAACATACAACTGTTGGAGACTGTAGTACAGTTCAGGCACCCGCTTGGTTTCTAAACGACAGGAGACAGTTGAACAAAAATACAAGTAACATAAGTAGCACCATTGTGAAGAACGGGTGGACATTTAAACAAGTAAGAGAACATTTTTGGAGGGGATTTAAAATTTATTTCCCATGTAAATGCCTTTGACGAAATAATTTGATTGAGGCTTTCTTCCAATGTCTTTGCTACCCCTTAATGCAGCTAGAATTATTCTGTGTTCTAGATCTGGAGGTCGTATAAAGAAGGTGAGAAAAGATGAAATAACAACTCATGGAGAAAGAAAAAAAGAAGTCCGGAGGGAAACCCAAAGATGTGTTTGCTTTCCTAGGCAAGCATTCCAAACTAGCAGAGTCGCCCATTTTTTTTTGTCTCCCCTTCCTGAGCAAGGACCTGCTGCATGAGTTGTTAAGAGAGGGGAGCAAAGAGAGAGAGGGGGGTGGGCTGGGCTGTGCAGACAAGATGCCTGTGAAGTACAGCTTCCTCAGAGCTGCACCGGGCATCCCAAGCAACTGGTGAGTGGTCTGGGGGTCATCTGAAATCTGGGTGTTTCCAAATCTGGCATGGCTTTTAATCAGGATCCGATTTCATTGCACTTGATGGGGTGAGCGCCGCCAGGACACAGGAAAGAGCCTGGTTAACAGCCTCCCACCTCCTGCCTAAGTGTAAACCAGGTTGACCCGAAGGCTGATTAAGGCAGAGTGCCAACGTGGACGCTGTTTTGTCACTAAAGCCTTGGATTAAACAGCAGGAAAGGTGGAAGTGCTGCTGGCACTTGGACAAGAGAAGGAAATAAGCAGCCTTCTCTGGGGCTTTGAGACAGGCCCAGCCAAGGACGCCTTGTTCCTAAAGAGCATTAACAGGGCTTTGAGTAGATCAGCCGCTGTGCTGGGAATGGAGCTGATGCTTGTTTGCGTGGAAGCGGTGGACAAGACTTCAGAACTGAAGTCAGGGCTGAGACACGCTGGGATGAGAGACGTTTCTGGTCCCCACTCCTGTGGAAGGCTCATTAGGCAGGACACTGACTCCTAATGGAGAAAGTTGTCTTTCTTTTCCTCATAAGCGGGTCGATAAGATGAGGCCCAAGGGTTGGGGTTCTCCATCTGTGACTTGAGAGGAAATCTGTTCTGTCTTTGGGTCTGAAGACCTCCTGGGAGGGAAGCCAACTCGGACACATTCGTACTCCATGATCTTCCTTGAAGACAGTGGCGGATGCTTTGTAATCTTTCTCAGTCTCCTTATGTGTGTGCACGATGTGTGCCTGTGTTGGGGGGTGCTGACATGTGCTCCCGACATGTGGAGACCCCCTGTGTCTTCTGTAGATTTCCACCTAAGTATCTGAAGGAAGTTCTTTCATTGAACCTGGATCTCGGGGGGGATGTAGTAAGACTAGCTCCCTAGTTAAGTCCCCTGGACCTCAGGCTCTCCATGCCCAGCCTCTCTGCTATGTGGGTAAATTCAGGTTCTCCTCCACAAATTTTGGTCTGAGCTACCATCTCCTCTCTCTCTCTCTCTCAATCCTTTCAAAGCTCTTTCTTAGGATAATTTGGTCATTAGATTTTTGCAGAGCAACAGTAAGATTCGGAGTAGTGGAAAGAAATTTTATACATTGTCACTCTATTCTTTGCTATATGAATAATCCTCATTTTAAAATTCATGTTAGCGCTTCCGAAGAATATTCCCATCTTAATGAAGAGACAAGTTCAGAGAAGAAGATTTGGATGTAGTTGAGGCTAATGACTGACTCAGGCCAACTGACAGTTCAAAGACTTTTGATGCCAACCACCGCATGTCTTCCCTATTAATAAAAGGCAACACTATTCAAAACCCTCTCTGGCTACTTTGTAAAGATGAGCCACACCATCTTTTCCTAGTCACTGCCCTGCCCTCCCTTCCCCCATGACTTCTCCTGGGGCTCACATGGGAGGTAGTTCACCTGGCCCTGTCAGGACATCTATTAATATGCTTCATCTTTAGATTGTTGAGTTTGTAGATGCAGGACCCAGAGTTGAAAGGAGTGACTGTATCATGGACTAATCAAGAAAGAGGGTTCTCTACTGTGCCTGGTTTCTTCTCTTTCCTATTTGTTTCCTGTTGCTGAGCCACTATGGGTAATGGCATCTCTGTCCTCCAAGTCAGTGGCTTCAGCTATACCTGAGTTCCTTATCACGCATTCACATCATGTTTCTGTTGGACTATCTGATCAACACCTTAAATTGCCCTGGTTTCATAACTGAATTCACAGCCTTCTAGAGTAATTGTCATTATTGGTTCCATTCCTAGAAAGAATAATCACTTTGTGTACTGTCTTCTAGAAATATATTTTAGGACTTTTCATGGGTTGGCACATCTACCAGACCTTGGTTGCCTGTGTCACCTAAAGCCATTTGTGATACAACCTTTCCTTACTTACTTTCACTACCACCATGGTCCAAACACAGTGCCAACTTTTTAAGTTGCCACTTGCAGCCAACTCTCTTTTGTTTGCTGTGATAATGCCTTTTCTTTGATTGGCCAAGGACAAGGAATCTGCAGCTCTGTGAGACGGGGCAGAAAGTCAAGTACAGGCATGTGGATAGTCATGCCACTAACTGTGATATCCTCAGGTTAAGACGAAAATGCCAATGAGCTGTAAGTTAATATCTAAAGGTGAGGCAAGATACTGTCTTAGTTTGAGTTTTACTGCTGGAAAGAGACACAGTGACCAAGGCAACTCTTATAAAGGAATATTTAATTGGGGCAGATTTACAGTTTCAAAGGTTCAGTCCATTATCATCAAAGCATGAATCATGGCAGCATCCAGCCAGGCTTGGTGCAGGAGGAGCTGAGAGTTCTACAACATGTTCTGAAGGCAAACAGGAGGAGACTGGGATCCTTAGGCAGCTAGGAGGAAGCTCTCGGAGCCCACCTCCACAGTGACACACTCCCGCCAACAAGGCCACACTTACTCCAACAATGCCACACACTTCCAATATATACATATCACTCTCTGGGGCAAGCATATTCACACTACCACAGAGATCATGCACCAAATTGTCGGGCCATATTGCACATTGAGGTTTGTCTTTGAAAAGACGTCTACCCCAAGTGATGAAAATAAAGGCCATGCTTACCAGATGTTAGGTGTTTAAAAGGTTAGCTAGCAGGTACAAGAAAGACTCTGAGTGACTCAGCCTAACCTTCACTAGGAGAATAAAAGTACATTCTGAGTGTGTTGCTTCCTAGTGTCACTCATTAGTGAATGCAAATGGGGACTAGAAGAGATAGACACATGCACATGATCTCTCTGAGTGCCAATTGGATTATACTAAGTCAATCAGAGAGAACAACTCCTGTATATTTCATTTCAATCTTTAATTCTCAGTAATATACAACGGACATTTGATACACAGAATAGAATCTGACTGAAATTTATAGTGTAAGCATGTCGTTTGTCAGCTTCCAACAGACAACCGACACCATCTCTAGATTTACAGCCTTTTCATGAAAAGCCAACAACAACAACACAGTGAGTGGGGGAGGAGGGCGTTTAGTTTTCTTAAAGAGGAATCAAAATTTTGATGACTAACGGTTTTGAATTATTATTTATTGCTGATGTGAGAGAATATCCACAGAAGCAACTTATAGGAAGAAGTGAGGCGTTGCTTCATAGCTGAGAGGGTCTAATCTATCAAGTGGGTAAAAAGGCAGGGCAACTGGAGTGGTTCTGTTTGTGGTGATGGGGGAATTAAACTTGTTCATACCTAGTGGGTCATAAGGCAGAGAAAACAGAACAGGACCAAGCCAGAGAGTCTTGTAGATGCTTCCCCAGAGACCGACCTTCCCCCATGAGCTCCACCCAGATTACCAAGCACAGCCTCCAGCAGTGCTACCATGTCGGGACCAAATGTTCAATCACATGAGTTTGTAAGTGGCATGGCATGTTCAAAACACAACAAATGAGGAATTGAAATGCTTTTAAAAAGTTACAACTATAAAGTGTAGCTGAATTTTGGAGTGATGTAGTAAAGTGGTATAAATGGGCTGAATTTTTTAAGGCTGCTACTTCTAACAGTCTTTATTACTTTGAAATTTATTACACCTGACAAATTATGTATGCTGCAGTCCAGGAATAGACAATAAAGCCCATGAAAGAGACATTTATAATATTATTTTTGTACTTTTTGTATGTGTATGTACATGTATGTCTCTTTGTCTCTCTCTGTGTCTATGTGTGTGTATGTGTGTGTGTGTGTGTGTGTGTGCACATAGACCAAAGGTCAATATCTAGGATTTTTCCCAATTATTCTCTATTTTATCTTTGGATACAGAGTCTGTCACTCAATTGCAGGGTCACTGAGTTTCTAGGCTGGCTGCCCAATGAGGAACAGGGACCAAGTTTCATATATGAATGTTGGGGATCTGAACTTATGCCATGACACTTGCATAGTAGATACCCTCTGAGTAAGCCATCTCTCCAGTTCCTGTCTATAATGTCCTCACTGCAGAGTTACTGTACTGAGTCTGATTTTATTTACAAGCCGTGCCCTGTTATTCCACCTAGCCTATTTCTCCTTGTCTAGTGCATGAGAAATATTTTATAGGGTCATTATGAATACTGGAATAAACTTTGCAAATTTTTGGCTATTGGTTTGGAGGGAGCATAAATCAGATGCAATTTCAAGGCTTTATTCTCATGCTTCTGCATTTGCCATCTAAATAAGAGTTGGTAGGTGCTACTCAATTCCTAGCCATTTGTGCTTTTTCAAGTCTGCCAGTCCCAGAGCCAATCTAGAATAAATTTTTGGCTATTGCAATAAGAGTTGCTATAGGAAAGTATTAAAGAATTTCCAGAATGGAGTTCACTGCCCAATATTATTAACTAAACCCATGTTATGTGTGCATGCATGTGTAAATAAACATAACATCACAATTTAATGTAATTACTACTATAGTTGTAAAATTCAATTCAAATTAAAAAAATGAGAAGAGTCACAAGAAAATAATCAGATTTCTCTCTATTCACTTTCTACTGTCATTCTCCTAGCTTTGTCTATAACTATCACTATAGTTTCCAAATTGTGGGTCCTAGTTACCATTGGGATGTGACATCAACCCAGGTAGGCAAGAGAAAAGTGTGATAGCCAACTAGACTAGAATATAGGAAGAATATGTAATTATCATAAACATAATATTGTGAATATTTTGTTTCAGTTATGTATACTACTGTGTGTGAGTCTGCCTAATGTGTAACTATTTTTTATACTGTGGGTTACATTAATAAAACAAAACAAAACAACAGACAATACCTAAAGGAGAAGCTCACTGTGTACTCTCCAATGTACTTCACCTCTCTACCTAATTCTTTACTAATTCCTACTTCCTAGTTAGAAGTAGGCAAAACTACTGATTCTTTTCCACTAGTAGGCATTCAGCAGTTATGTAAATACTACCTTGTTGTGGATAGCCCTGGGGTTGCTTGTATTTTGATGCTAAGTCCGCTCTCCAGGAAGGGGCTCCAAACAAGGAATGAGTCATGCACTCAGGTGACTTTTTACGAACCAATCCCCTAATGAAAAAACGGAGTCAATCACTGGGTGAGTAGGAGGGACTTCCGGGTTGGAGCGAGTAGAGGGGAAGAAGAAATGAGAGGGGGTCTTTTTGGACAGGGAGAGGGTGAGTACAAGATGTAGCTACTAGTGTCTCCACTGGTTTGAATGGTGGATCTGTCAGGATTGGCCACCTGAGGATTTAGATTTAATAAGATTTACAAGATTAGGATTTTAGTTGTTGGGCCCAGCAATTGAGTTACTATCTTTTCTTAACTACGTTTGTGTTATGTTTTTCTTCACGCAGCAGCACGTCTGGGTTCCAGAGAGAAAGATTCAGCAGTAAAGCGTAGGTTTAACTGAGGTGCACCATGGGATTGGCGTGGTAGTGACCTCCCAGTGGGAACATAAGAGAGCTGGGTGGAGACGTTTTGGGAGCTACAGGAGATAAGAACAGGCCAGCCAGACTGCCAGGCCTGAAAGTAGCAGGGTATAGCGAGGGAACTTGCTTTCCTTTTTGGTATTTCCCTGAAACACTACCCTAACCATTGTGGTAAGTAGACTCACTCATGAACTTGTCTCTCGATTTTCAGCAATAATTTTAAAATCTGTTTTTGTTGTGGGCCAAAATTCTGGGTCTACATTCTGTTGGTGTGGCTTTATGCCCTAATGATTTATTCTTTTTCTTTCTTTCTTTTCTTTTCTTCTTCTTCTTCTTTTTTTTTTTTAACATGTTATCCCTATAAGTATTTAACCCTTGCTAAGATTCCCTCACTGAATTTCACTCTTATTCTCTTGGCTGCTTCTCATAAGGCAAGTTTTCTGTCACCCTTAAGCACATTGCTCTTTACTCTTAGAGAGGCAAATGAGGAAATGTCTTCTTGCAATGAAATGTGTTGAACTAAGGAAAGACTTCTGTATTTGACCTACAAAGCCAGGGTACTAAGCCATCTTTTTTCCTTCTAGACTTTTGTAGATTCATCTGTCACTATGATCCAAAAATGTCCTCATATGATCCAGTAATATCTTACCACAGAGTTTGTTATTGTTTTGTTTCATAATTTATCATCAACTAAAATGTAATTTTCACAGACATCTCTACTGTCTTACTGACTTCTCCTTCAAATTTATTTAAATTCTTCAAGTGTTTGACAACTAGGATTTGTTGTTGTTGTTGTTGTTGTTGTTTTTAGAGAGTATGGCTTTTTTCAAGGCTCTGAAGAGTCTTTCAAATAACGATAGTGTTAATCTAAAATTTGTTGTTTTATGTTATGTAATAACTTTATAAATGTACTCTTTATAATAATTAGTGCACTGGATGAAATTTGGGACAAAAGAGAAACACCTACTTTTAATAAAAACTGGTTGTATTGTCAAGTGTGCTTGTGAGTTAGCTGTGTTTAACTCTTAAATGTTTTCTGGTAGAAAACCCTTTATACATGGTGCTGGGTCAGCAGACTATCTACCCATGAAAGGAAACACCACTTATTAAGCCAATCCTTACCTAGCAACAAGAACTCAGAATGTAGCCTGATGCACACCATGTGAGAACTGGCAGAGTGACCCCAGACCCACTCTGCTGGATCATTAAAAGGAATAAGCAAGTCAGGTATGGTAGCCTACATCTGTAATCTCAGAGTTTGGGGAATAGAAACAGAGCAAGTCTGAGCTCAAGGCTAATTAAAGGTATGTAGTGAGCCCTGTCTCACAAAACAAAGAGTTTGGGATTTAGTTCAGTGGGAGAGTGCTTGCCTACAATATACAATGTGCCCATGCTCAGTACCACAATGAAATCAAAATCAAAACCAAAGAAATACATCCATTACTTATTGATGCCTAAAAGATACAAGGTATTGATATTTTAAGACAAAACAAAACAACACAATTCACTGACTTCTTTTCAATCAGAGTTACAGGCTTTTCTTGTATCTTTCTCTTACTTTATGCTTGAGGGTCTAGGTCTTGCTGATTACTTTAGGCACTGGATGAAAATTATTGATCACATATTTATGAAGTTGTCTTTTCTCCTTAATCAACCCCAAAGCCTCCCCATCTATCCCTCTAACCATCTCTACCACAAAAAAAAAAAAAAAAAAAAAAAAAAAGGGATGGGTTATGCACAGAGGAAATTAAAGAGTCTTGTAGATGCTAGTGTCCAAGGGTTTTGTAATTCATAAAAGTATGCAATCAGTAGTTACTGGGCCATTCCGAGAGGAGAGTCATCAAAACACAGTTATCCCAGGATCAACAAACGGAGTGACAATTAGTCAGCGTGCTTGCTTGTATGTGTACCACTGTGTGCACCTTATTAGAATAAAAAATGTATATGTCCACTTTTCACAAACTATGTATTTCCAACTGAAGAGAACCATAAAGTCCTTGAAAAAAATCTCTATTAATTTTAATTTCTGTTCTAAATAGTGTTCATGAAAAATAAGTCTTAAGAGTGTAGGGTTCTAGTGAATATGCGGGAAACATAAATGTCAATTATAATTGGAGTCTAAAATATTGAATCACTTTTCAATGAAACTTATAAATAATAGTAATTTCTCTGTGTTCAGGGGGTAAGAAATTTTTACTGCCCACGAGATTGCCAGTTCAACCTTTGATTATGCAGATACAATTAACATACAAGGATAATATGTGAGCGTCATTTATCCTGAGGGCTCATAAGTACAAAAACAGTAACACACTGTGAAAGTAATGGTAACACTTAGAAGTCCCATTATTATTAATTCATTTGACATTCACTGTAATCACACCAATCTTAATGAATTCATTTAGCACGTGATTATTACATGTAGTTTCAAGCACAGTCCATTGTAAACCACTGCTAACAAATGTGTTGTGTGTGGATAAATGATGGATATTTTTAAAGTCATATTTAAAAAAATCATACAATATAAAGTAACAGATTGACATCTTAGTTTGGTGACAAAAAGCAATCTAAATAAAGAACAATAATATAATTTTATTATGGCACTAAAATTTTATTTTACTGATTTTTTTGGGGGGGCGTGTCAGAGGAGGAAGGAGATCTTGGGCTTTGTCGCATGTAACACAAGTACTCTACTACTGAGCTATACTGTCAGGTTCTATTGTCCTCGATATTTAATTATATATGGGCTGTGGGTTAACTGATTTCTAAGGAAGCATACTGAGGCATACTCATGTAGAATGTTCAGGAAAAATTAATGTGTCACAAGGATGAATAAAATTTAAATCTGTAAGTTATTACTATTAATTTTAATAACTAGGAACACACAGAAACACCAAGGAGAAGAAATTATCAGAAAGCTTTCAAATATTACATCATCAAGTAGATACTATTTTCTATAAAATTCAATCAAATAGCATCTGCCAAATCTGTACATCTGTACTTTTTTTTTTTTTTTTTTTTTTTTGGCCTCATTTAGGTTCTACTTCCTATGGCTCCCAATCCCTTTTCAGGTTGACTTTCTCTGAATGCACACGTTTCCTTCTGTTAAAATGCAACTTGATCACCAAATATATTCAATAGGTTCTCATTAGTGACTGGACTCAAATACTGCTGTTTGTAATATTCTGCCCACCCGTCCAGTGCATGCTCTTGCCTGGCTGGCAACTTTTCTTCATTTATTTGGGGGGACTCTTCCGCTCCAGAAGGACATCGGCTAAGCAATGTTTCCTTGTGACTCTACTCCTTCCTCTTCTCCTGTCTGTCTGTTCATGGTGCCTGGAATATTGCTGGTAGTTTCTAGGCCGGTTAATGCTGTGGCTGGTCTTAGAGTCTTAATAAAATCCCTATCAAACATCATCATGTTTACTCAGAGGCGTTTCCTCTTCCTTACTAACCTTGATCCTTTTATCATATTTACAGGTTTTTCTCATTTTACATGCACTTATGGACACACACACACACATTCTACCTTCTTGTTCACCTTGAATTTAATATTCCTGTCCTCTGCATTATGTTTTTTGTTTTTTGCACAGAGTGAACACTGCACAGTATTACTAAGCTCTCAATATCTTTTTCAATAAGTTTATATATTGAGTCTCCAATATATATGAAATATTTACAAAGAACTTGTGCTGGGAAACTTAGTGTCTGTTGAGTAAATAACTGCTGGGTTTTGTTGTTGTTGTTGTTTTTTAATTGGACATTTTCTTTATTTACATTTCAAATGTTATCCCCTTTCCTGGGCCCCCAAACCCCTAGCTCTTCTCCCCTTCCCCTGCTTCTATGAGGGTGTTCCCCCACCCACCCACTTCCACCTCCACACCCTCAAATTCCCCTACACTGGGGTATTAAGCCTTGACAGGATCAAGGACCTCTCCTCCCACTGATGCCGAAAAGGCCATCCTCTGCTACATAAACAGCTGCATGTGTACTCCTTGGTTGGTGGTTTAGTCCCTGGAAGCTCTGGGAAGGTCTGATTGGTTGATATTGTTGTTTTTCCTATGGAGTTGCAAACCCCTTCAGCTCCTTCAGTCCTTTCTCTAACTCCTCCACTGGGGTCCCTGTGCTCAGTCCAAAGGTTGGCTGCAAGCATCCACCTCTGTATTTGTCAGACTCTGGCAGATCCTCTCCAGAGATAGCTATATCAGGCTCCTGTCAGCATGCACTTTTTGGCATCAGCAATAGTGTCTGGGTTTGGTGGCTGTATATGGGATGGATCCCCAGGTGGGGCTGTCTCTGGATGGCCTTTCCTTCTGTCTCTACTCCACACTTTGTCTCCGTATTTCCTCCCGTGAGTATTATGTTCTCTTTTCTAAGAAGAACTGAAGCACCCACACTTCAGTTCTTTATTGTGATCTGTATCAAGATAGAAGCATGGAGTAGCTCCAGTCTCACTGGAGGCAGCAAAGGGATGTGTGGTTTTCTAGAATCCTTTTATTTATTCACATTTTTTTTTCTGCTATAGAGAAACCACTAGAGCTGCCAGGGCATTGTCTCTGATAACCGAAGGACTGCCTGTCAGTCCTTATGAACTCCAATTCCTTTCTAGTTTGTAGACAAGACTTACCATACCTCTGATAGTCCCTGGTTTCTCCTTTTAAATTTCTATTTAAGGAAATAGGCCTTGTGCCTGTTAATTTTTTTTTTTAATAGTTGATTTTTTTCCCAAGGAACTGAAGAGAAGACCTATGTCTAACTAACAGAAATTAGTCTTTGGTTTGACTAAAACATGATGTCTCTTCAAAATGCTACAAGGAATGTATGAGTAACTCCAGTGATTGTACTGGAGTGGACCAGCTAAGGAAAACTAAGATACTCAGTTAAAAAAATGAAAAAGATACACATACACACACACACACACACACACACACACACACACGGTTGAGGAAAGAGAAAGGGTATAGTAACAGTGGGGATAATTTGTCAAGATAGCTTTGGTAGGGCATCTGAGACAGAGTTTCAACAACATTTTAAAGATGGAGGAGAATGGTTAGAGGATATTAATTGGGGAATATATCTCAAACAAGCACGGGTATAAAGAGGACCTAAGGCAGGTGTATGAAAAGCACCTTGCAAGATAACAAGTGACTTATGAGGAAACTAATTGTAAGTCTGATTTACTGGTTATAAGGTTTTTGTTTTTGTTTTTGTTTTTTTTTTTAATTGTGTGGGCGATTGTTTGCCAGAGCCTGCATGTGCATCATGTGTACGCTCTGGTGCCCCTGGAGGCCAGAAGAGGGCATCACATACCCTGGAGTTGGAGTTACAGAGTGTTATGAGCCACCATGTGGGGGCAGAAAACAGGACCCTAGTCCTCTGAAAAGGCAGCTGAGCGCTCCTTTTAATTGCTGAGCTATCTCCCCAGCTCTGATCTGAAGACTTTAATGAAGAGGCAAGTGCAAAGAGAAGATAAGACATGAAGGAATTATCCCAAGGGAAACTGATTAGATCTGGAAGATAAGGAAGGGTAAAGAGAAGTTAGGTGCCAGTACTAGGATATGATGAGAAGGAAAGTAAGAACAGCTACTGAGCTTTAAGTTGTGTGTGAGAGTTAAGGGAGGCATCTGATGAAGAGCTGAGTGAGAATACCACATTGGTATGAATGCAGCATCAGGAAGAAATGCTCTGGGACCAGTATAAATAGTATAAGTATAAATAGTATAAGTAGTATAAATCAGGTGCCATCACTTAATAACTTAATAACTTAATAACGTGTGCAATCTTGAGCAAGTCAACTGACACTTTTCTAGGGATATTGTGAGTTGTGGGCAAGTTAATGTAGATATGGCCCCTGAATATACCCTAGCTCTTTGAAATACTAGCTTGTAAGTTCTGTATGAATATTTGCTAGTATTACTGTTACTGAGGACACTGCTCATGTCATTATTGTGACCTAAGTGGGATCACTTGAAGGAGACAGGGAATGAAATCAGACACTTGGACATATTGGAATGATAAATGACTATTAGAGCCTTATTAGTGGAATAGATGACAATACTGGATACACATATATTCATACACACACACAAGCACCTACACACACATGCACACATACTTGTTAATAGTAGGATTCTTAACATTGGTCTATGGAGATATTAAAAGCATGTGTAAGACTCATCTTAAAAATTTTGATGCATGTTCTCTGATTTTGGTGATGTCATTCTTTTTTGTTTGTTTGTTTGTTCGTTTTTTGAGAATGGGATTTTCTGTATAGCCCTGGTTGTCCTGGAACTCATTCCATAGACCAGGCTGGCCTCAAACTCAGAAATCTGCCTGCCTTTGCCTCCCAAATGCTGGGATTAAAGGTGTGTGCCACAACTGCCCGGCTTAGTAATGTCATTCTTAAATGTTTAGACCAAAAGATGCTATTTAGGTTTCATTATATAACATTTTTACTCTTTAGAGTTGGAAACCCAGAATTCTTTTCCACACAGTAATCTGCTCATGTTGCCTCTGCTTCTTTTCAACTTTTAAACCTTAATTGGTTGTTTTATTTATTTACATTTCAAATGTTTCCTCCTCCCAGTCTCCCCTCTGCAACCTTCCAATCCCAGCCCCACTCCCCTTTACCCCTAAGAAGGTGCTCTCCCACTCACCTACCCACTCCTGCCTCACTCCTCCAACATCCCCCTATAGTGGGGCAACAAATCTCTATAGGACCAAGGGTCTCTCCTCCCATTGATACCAGGTAAGGCCATCCTCTACTACATATGCAGCTGGAGCCATGGGGCCCCAATGTGTACTCTTTGGTTGGTGGTTTAGTCCATGAAAGCTCTGAGGGTGGGTGGGGGATCAGGTTTGGTGATATTGCTGTTCTTCCTATTGGGTTGCAATCCCCTTCAACTCCTTCCATTCTTCTCTTAACTTTCCCATGAGGGTCCCCAGCCTCAATCTGATGGTTGGCTGTGAATATCTGCATCTGTCAGATGCTGTCAGAGCCTCTCAGAGGACAGCAAATAAAGTGTTCAGATACTTTTTCTTATTCACTCTACAGAATAGCTATACCCATGCATACACCCAGGGACACACCCAGACATATATAAGCACAAAGATATTCACAAAGAAGGAAATATCCACACATACCCCAGTAGCATAGCTTATAGGTTATATAGGTTAAATACATTATACCTGTGGAAAGAATAGCTCTAGGAAAAGAATAGATTTTTTCTAGTCTAATTTTCTCACAGAGCAGAGGAGAACAATGAGCCAAGATTAAGTGATTTGCCTGGGATAATACCAGCATTTGTTTCCCTATCATGTTTTGAAAGCACAGTTCAGCTGGAATAAAAAAAAAATCATCACTGAAAACATAGAATCTCTGTCTAAAGTATCAACAGAACTGAAAAAAAAACCCACAGTAATTAGAATATAAACACATACCAATGTATTTACTAACATGTATAATAATTGTAAACAAACAATGGAACTTGCCAGAAAAGATCACTATACACTTTCTTTCTAATTTCACACCTTTATATATGAAGTGTAATACAGCAATTGTGTGTTGTATTTACGTTTTCAGGCTGTCAATTGTTTCTATATTTAGTATTTCGTTTAGGATAATATGCCATTGGGAACAAAAGGGGGGACAAGATTTATTCAGACAGTGCTTCTGAGACTTGCTAAAAACTTGGTATATTTGGGGGGAAACAGGTAGCATTGCTTAGCTTTTTCTTAAATTATGTGTGCTTAATTTTATCACATCCTTAAAAATTCTTAAATTACAAAAGTGTTTTCAGCAACAGTGATACAGTCCTTCTTTTACACACAGAACAGCGCCTCTGATTTTAAGAACCAAATGATTATTACTAATGACTATCTAGCCAATGTAGAAATAAAGCAAAATCATACTTGAATAGCAAAAAAAAAAAAACAAAAAAAAACAAAAAACGAAGATAATAAAAAAGACAAGACTTATCTAGTTCTATGTTCCAAGGAAGGAAAACTTACATCCATTAAAACAAGTGCTTGTATTTCTGTTTCCATTTACTGCCCCAGGGATGAAGGTAACACATTCTCAAAGGATTTCAAGTATTTAAAACTTGAACTGGATGGTCAGGAAGTGGGACTCAATTTTTCTTTGTAAAGATCCAACTTCCAGGATGTATGAAGTGAACTGGATGACATAAGGAGATGAATTACTAACTTAGAAAAGTACAAATTAATGTCCACTTCTCCGGCTTAAAGCAAAATCACACATAGAATAATATACTTTAAGAGCACTCATCTTTGGTAACTTTTTAAAATGAGTTTGAAGAGAATCATTACTTACTGCTCTTCAGCAGCCTTCACAAGTGATTAATTGGTAGGGATATCTCCATAATTCTCAAAAACGTCCTAAAATACAAACCCCACACAGAGAGAAATGTTACCTGTTTCTTGCTGTGTTCAGCCACAATTCTAAAACATATATTTCACACATAGTTCAAGAAATTGAGGCGTGACCTGTTCTTTGTGATCCGTTCTTAAGGTTAATTTCTAAAGTGTGAGGCAAAAGGGATGGACGGAAGGCGTGATGACATATATGTGTGAGAAAACTATTTGAAATAAAACGACTTTGGTGAAGTCAATGCACCAACTCATTTACATTCTCTGAGTTATTTTTATATTTCTTTTTATAATGTGAAGATGAATATTGTCATTTTTTCATAGTGAATTTACCTTTTATTTCTATTTTATTAGAAAAGACTGAAGTTAAAAACTAAAATGAAATTAGACTTGAAGTTTTTGTCCTTCCTTCGTTCTGTCATCCCTTCCTTCGTTCCTTCCTTTCTTCCCTCCCTCTCTCTCTCCCTTCCTCCCTTTCTACCTCCTTCATCTCTCCCTTCCCGCCTTTTTGTTTTTCTGCTTCTGTTTTAAGGCATCTGACACTGTAGCCCTGTATGCTTTGGAACTCAGAATAGACTATAGGCTGGCTGAGGATTTATGTTCTTCGTGCCTCGCCTTCGCAAGTACAGAGTCACAGGAATGTCCAGCTTTCCATTAGTTTCTGAAAAGGGGACAATAAATTCCAAACATACATAAAACTTAAAAATTTTTTTTCAGGTAAACTACAAATTATTTTCTTAAATTACAAATGCCTGATGATTCCTTTGAGACCCAACTCACCAATAGAATCAAAATTAATCAGAGAGATATTACAAAGTAATTATAATTTTAAGGTGCATTTAATAGCTGGTTTGTCTTATGCAAAAAAAAAAAATGTAAAATTGCAGCGGGGTGGGGATAGAGGGATGGGTACCTAGAAAATTTCCAGTCACTTGAGAGCATGTTACTTGAAAAATCTGAAGCCAGATGGAAAATTATTTGCTCCATAGCACAAGACTCAGGAGACTCATCAAAGGCTAAAAGTTCTGCACAGCACACATCACATTATAGATTCTCAGATTTTAAAATACTGACTTGTGATGATGTGCTGATAATACTAGCAAACATTGTGAGTAAATACATATATCTTATATATTATTTATATCATATATTATATATATTAAATACACAGCTAGATAGAAATAGATAGATAGATAGATAGATAGATAGATAGATAGATAGATAGATAGATAATTACTAATAAGCAAGATAGTGATATTGGAATGTTTTTCTCAGCTCCAGATGGGAACCCTTACATGGTAGCTATGGTTTCTGTAACTCTTTCTAAAAATCCATAAAGTGATTATAATTGATTCTGTCCTCTTGCCCCAGATTAGGGCAATTAACAGTGCATTCTTTCTGAACGGGATGCCCTGCTTTATCGTCTTCGGCTTTGTTGGGGTAATAATAACGGATGCTGTTTAAGCTCATAAAGATGTTTGCAGTGTTCGAATTGTCCCAGATACATTATTGACTGGATGGATGCCTGAGAACCTCCCTGTGGGCTGTCACAAAACCTGCAAAGCAGGCAGAGAGGAGCCCGTAGATGGCAAAGTACCATCTGGTGTCACTGACTGTCCCCAGGTATACATTAAAACATTCTCTCATCAAACTGAAGGCAAAAGTCTAGTTTATTGGAATGTAAATTATAACTGAAGCTCCATACATACAATACATACAATATAAGATTGTGAGGAATTGTATTTAACTTAGCAGATAAAATAGAAATGCTACAAAAATAATTGCTAAAACATATGTGTGTCCCACTGGATAATATAGAGATGGAAATTTAACTAAAATCTGTGCTATGTTCAGCTGAAAATAAGCCCTTCCATGACATTTGCTGTTTTGTTACACTTAAACCAGGTTTAAAAAGTAAATTAACCGAGAGGCAATTTTAAAAAATGATAATTCGCTGTGTGAGGTATTTTTAATCATATATACATATATTCATAAACACAAAACACATGTACATATTAGCTTTCTTCTACTATTATGCTATTTCATTGGTATAGTCAGATATTTTGTGTATTTTTGTCTAAATAAATATGAGGACTTCTCTACATGATAAAAATAGAGGCTAGAATAAATATTCAAGTTCCTAAGGTGAGAATGTGACTTTAAATAAATCACCACAATTGAGGGACATATGCAATTTTTATTTAAATTTCTTTATTCTCGTTCTTGTCTGAATTTGTCTCACAGTCACACCCATACACATTCATAGTTAAACACTGGGCACATACAAAAGCGCGTTTGCAAGCCCAAACCCGGTCCTTTTGCTATTTCTGAGATTGCATCAGGAACTTCTGTGGGGCTTCATAATAGACATTGCCCTGCATGAATTTTGTCTAGTGAAAGGAAATTCAGAAAGTAGCATTTTTTTCTAGAGACAGTAAAATGCTAAGATTCAGTATTGTTCACAGAACAGAGAAGTCATCAGACGAAAAGCTGCTATGGGAGAAGACACTGAGCATTGCCGGAATCATGATGCAGCTACCCACAGATGGATGAATGGATTTCTCAGCACCCTGCAATGTCTAGAGAGGGTTCCCTCTGGTCACTGCCCACTGTGTCTGGCAGAGTTCTCAAGAGTATATTATTGTAAGGTTCTGAGGACTTTGATCTCACCATCAATGGCTGTTGTGACAACACCACTGCTCCTAGGTCTTCATCTTTGCTGTTAGGGAGTGCTACAGAGGCCACTCAGCAAGCCTTCTGAGGAGGCCACTGTCACTATGTGGCAAATATTTCATTTTGACAACTGTGCTGAGGGTTAATTTGGTGGTTCAAAAACTGCTCCGTATGCATAGCTTGCAGAATAAAGACCTGGAATGTTACAATGTGCTTGTATTTGTTAGGACATACCAGCCACTGTGTATAACCAGCCTGATTAATCGTACGTACATTTCTATGACATCCAGCACACTCTATTATGATAGTTAAGATGCCATTCCTTTTAAATGGTCATTTAGGTGGCTGCCTATGTTAATATGCAGCCACATGATACCTTCCAGAAGGTTTTGAAAATTAGACTAACTCATGTTAAAATGACATTTTTTTCAATAGTTTCTTTCTAATTCAGAATTAATTTTCTAAGAACAGCTTTTTGCCTGCTCATAAAATGAATTTCCTAATGAGAAAGAGATGATTTTTAACCTTGAGTTTGCTGCCCAGAAATCTCTAAAATCCCACTCATACGAGAATGTAGGGGGATAAAAAAAATCAGAAAATCTTGGAAATGATATTATGGAAACATAAAGATTTACCATTGAACTTGAGATACTAAAAAATACACCCAAAACAGTGACTCCTCATTTCCTTCACAGGGCAGCTTGTATAGGGATATAACATGTTACTTAGCCCCGGAAAATCACTGAACAAGGCTAATATCATTTTTAACACTTACAGGGACAGATCTCAGAGAATTTAAACAGTATTTTGGTGGGAAAGCTAAGAATTCAACTGGGCCCTTATGGCAGAGTCCAAGTTAGCTCCACAAGTTTTCTCTGGAGCTCTGTTAACTATCTACAGTGATTGTCAAGTCCAGGCCAGCAGTTAATTCAAAATTTCCATAAATTTCCAGAGTCAATATTGCCTCAAGAGATTCATGAGCCAAATTATCAGAATATGAATTCCTTTGTCTGTGTGATTTCTCAAAGGCAAGTCTATAGAAAGAACTTGTGAGTTTGGACACCATACCTCCCTCGTCCTAGGATCCTTAAGGAGTATTTGAGAGTATAAGGGGTCCAGTAGAAACTGCAAAAATCAATTCTGAGAGGAACCTCCCAGAAGCAATGTTGAGGATTCTGTGCCTTCTGTTGATGGTTGTTGTGTCAGATATATTGAGGAGCTTATGGTATTGTTATGAAATTAATGCATTTCCTCCCTGAGATGTATATGTTATAATTCTAAGTGCCACTGATGTAATATTAGGTTGGTCCTTTGGGACAGAGATTAGGACTGGACAGCTAAGCCTGTATGAATAGGATTAGTGCCCTTATAAAAGAGGCCTGATAGAGTGTCCTTACCCCATATACCAGCTAAACACATACGGAGAATGCACTGGCTACTAATAACAAAGCTGGTCTTTATCAGACCCTGGACTTTAATCTTTGATTTCTCAGATTATAGAACTGATAAAATTTCTGTTGTCTATAAATAGACAAGTCAGTTTGTGTTATTTATGACAGCCAAGAGGGTCAAGATCGATGTTTATCAAAGAGCTGAGTTCAAGCATCAAATTAAAAAATATATATATCCTCAAATAGAAAATGACAATAATGCAATCTACTAAATCATGTCGTAAACATATAGAGTACAACCTTGTCACTATGTGACAATCTTTTGATTGAAGATTTTTTCTTCTAACTAACACACACATGCACGTACACATATAAAAGTTATGTGATAATTCTTCCTTTTTCTTTATAATATTTATGTGCTATGTAACTAATCCATACACATTAGGTAACTTATAATTATTATTTTAAATTATTGTCAGCTTATACCCCCTTGTTTAGATAAATTTCATCTATTGTGAGTCTTATTTACTTTGGGGGGTTGCAAATTTAAAAAAATCACAAAAGCATATATTTCTGAAAAAATACAAGTATTTCCTGTTTGGAGATTATATAGTTAATCCATAAGAAATCATCAATACATAGCAGATGACATTGTAATTGTCTATTATCTTCAACTTTTAATATTTGAGAATTGTGTGGATCTTATTTTTAGGCTTATTTTCTGGATATACTCTACCACGGTGCTTTTCGTTTAAGCCTAGGACAGATTTGTTTGTGAAAGCTATGCACCTTGGAAACAGAGGCTGGTAATGAAATCTGCGACACAGTATTAGCTATGGTGTTGTAAATGGCAGTGCCGTAAACCTACTTTACAAAGACCCATCTAATGGAACTACGTAAGAAAGGGCCCAAAGCTTCAAAAGGCTTAACTTATCCCATTTGATTTTATCTGCGATACATTTAGCCGAAGATAAGACAAGAGCAAGCTAATGACCTCCTTTTTTATATATCTAATTTTCAGTTATGGTTCAGTATTATCATACACACTTCTAAATGAGCCATATTCTTCACAGCTAATTGGTGGGGCCAGTGAAGTGGATCAGCATGCTACAGTACTTTGTCTTATTCCCAGTTTGAGTCCTTACTGGGTATTTAAGCTGACAATGTGTATGCGGCAAGCCTCCAGATTTCAGCTGTGCTGGCAGCGAAGGCCACTCTGAGAGATGGGCAGCATGGCTTCTGTGTGTGCCATTCATCAGAGCCAGCACTAAAGGGAGCCGAGTGTGGGTTTCAACCTTCTGTACCTGGTGTGGACTGCCTTCATGCTGAGGTGTGTTGGGGGAGTGAGGTCTGAGTCTGGTGTATTGTCAAGGTGGTGGACTCTGAATTGGGTACCTTGTCAAAGAATGAAAGCGGTTTTTAGTTTTTCTTTTGTGATTGTTTTGTAAAGGCTCTTTTTTTTCACAAAACTGTATCTTGAGTAACCTCACACACACACACACAAGTTTCTTCTTTCAAATTTTGGAATGGCATATTAAGGTCTCTTTATATTAAGAGTTTTAAATCTTAGAACAGAATTCTTCACTCATGGCTCTGTATATAAATTAAGGTTTCCAAATGAAAAATCTTTAAGCGTTTCGAGTTTGAGTCAGAGTTGGCTTATTTTAAACAAGTCTTTCAATCATGTGGAGTCATAAAAAAGATTCTATTTATTATTATTATTCATTGTATTCATTTGTTACATTCATTCATTGCTTATATATTTTAAAATGAATTCATTGTTGATCAACACTGAAGAGCTCGGCTCACCCACTGTGCTCAGGCACCAACACAATATGAATGTATTAACTATACTAATTATCTCTTCATGCCAATTTCAAGTGTTAATGTTTTCCATATTACCTACCTAGGATGCTTTCCGTAATTGAAAATGGACATTAAAATATCTAAAGTTCCCAAGTGGAAAAACAAATCTCTTCTTTTGTTTCTTGTCATCAAATACATTTTAGTTAGTTTGTTCTCTAAAAGAACTAAAAAAATTTAAGTGATACTAAGAAGAAGAAAAAGAAAAAGAAAAAGAAAAAGAAAAAGAAAAAGAAAAAGAAAAAAAAGCTTATTTCCCCTGTACTTTCAGTCCATCTAATATAAATTAGACATGTGATGGATAATAGTCACCAGATATCCTTCCTTTGCTGTTAATATCTCAACTGTATACAGAAGCATTGCTGTTTCTCACTTTAAAAACTTAATTGTATATATAGATCTGGTAGTGTGTACCAGGTTAACACGTTGTTTAAACCTGCCGTTATTTCAATGGCTATTACCACACTTAAAATAAATTAGGAAAATGTATGAGCTAAAATTAAAAGTTTGTTCTGATTTAAATTTATATAAACAGAATATCCATGATACCATTTCCAATCACTAGGATCCGTTAAAAATTGGATCCACATTTTCATTTATCAACAAATTAATTACTTTGTTGACTAAAAACTTTTGTGTACTGCTTAAAATTAGCTAATGAAAAATACTTTATTTTATTTGTGGTAATACTTCAAATTTCTTCCCATGAAAAGAGATTTTGGGGCTTTAAGATAGGTTATGTTGTTTCTGTTTTCTTCAATGTACTAAATAATCCTGGTAGAAAAACTATCGGATTTTTAATTTTCATAACTCTGTATCAATATTTAACAGACATAGGTAATCATTTCTGTTACAGCTAGCTTGGCCTTACATGAAATTAGACAGGGTAGGAAATTACTTTCATTACTGACTCTTTCCCTTATCCTTTTCAAAGAAGAAGGAATTAATTTGTCTGTTAGGCTACATGTAAAAAAATTAGTTCTGATCTTTATATAGTTGTGTAATTTAAATTAGTACCTGATTCTCTAAAGTCCACAATTTAGGACAGAACAGAATCTACTGCAGCAGCTAATTAAACACTTACTGTAAGGTTAAGTTTTTCATTAAATCAATAGGCCCCCAGTGTCAGTTACGAAGCCCTAATTACTATGCAGTAAATTTAGATTGAATTTGAATTAAGGACTGATTTCAATCTAACCGCAGCATGTAAATATTGTAAATTACTAGAATTACAGTTCAATAAAATTGAATGGATTTCACTTTAGATAAACCAAATGCAAATGAGAAGAAAAAGACCAGATGAAATTCCTCCAAACATCGTGCCAAGGAGCCTTACACATCGAATACACGATACTGTTTTGGCAACAAGCGTGCCACAGCTCAATAATTCCACCTCCCCTTACTGTAGCATGTTTTAATATTTGATTATCTATAGTAAAAATGAATAAGTTTAATCTCTCCCGAGTGATCAAGTAAAATGATGGTTAATGTGGCCGCTCACTGGGTTGCTTTAGTTTGATGACTGTATTATTGTGCTAAAGCACAGTGTGATATCAGGTTATCAGGATATAACTAGCTGGGATAAAACACATCCACACAGGCACCCACACCAGGGCTGAGAGGCACAAAACAAGCCATGTTTTAAGCACCAGTCACATCCTTTTCAAGTTAAGAAAAAAGAGTGACGGATAAGAATGTGCCAACACCAACTCAGTAATTTAAACACATAAAATTGAAAGTAGTTGGAAGCTTGTAGCCATTAATTTTTTTTTTTTTTGTATGAAAGTACTCTATGTAGAGAATGTCGACATTTTTAAAAACGGAAATCAAGAGGTCAGGACAAGCTTTGGCACAATTCCATGCCGATCGCCTTTTGGTTAGGTTTGATAAAGAAAGCCTTGCAAGGTGTAGCAATCACCTTTGAAATAGAAAATTTTGATAAAATGTATAACATGGGTGATACTTGTGTGACACCTCTCTTTTCTTATCTCTGTTGGCATTTGGTGGCAGAAGAATTAAATCAATAATCAGATGATAGAATCAGACTTTTTTTAAAAAAATGTAGCTCTAGAGGCAATAAAAGTATATCCCACATGTTTTGTTGTTAAATTCTCTCTATATGTGGTGAAATTAAAAAAAAAAACTCTTACAAAGATCTGTAGGTGAGTCTGAATGAATTCCACCTCATGAAATCTAGGGATTTAATTCACAAAACAAGCATTTTTTTTAACTGTTTTTCTGACGAGGTTTAGCTGATTAGTGTCATAGGGTGACCATAGTATTTATACTGTCACATAATAAAATTGTGCTTTTGATTACATGGAACGTCACAGCAGTCTTGAATGCTAAAACTAGTAATTAAAAATACACTGAAAAAGAAAAAGCAACATTAACTAGTAAGAAAGAAACAGTTTCTGGAAAATATAGTCTAAAAGAACCAGAGAGATGTTTGTCCAAGGTCAGTCTATCAATGAAAATTGAATCCTTTGAGGATAAAGACAAAAATTATCTTTACATGAAGAAGAATTTGAGATTAGCATACAAATTTAGTTTCATATTTTTGTAAAAGTCTGTCTGAGAAGCTCAATAATACAAAGCTCGATCTGTTTGGCCATGAGGATACCCTGTGGTGCTCTCTTGTACGAGGTGAATTTTCAAACCTTATGTATTTCGAACCTTATCTACTCCTTTAGATCTCAGTCAATGGAGGGGAATAGAAAGAATCATAAATTGAACACACATAAAATAAAATGCTAGTGAAACATAGGCACAGATATTATGTTCCAGATCTTCAAGCAAGAACATGATGAAGAGAAACAAACGACAAAAGACGAGGATATCTTTCACAAGAGAGCTAAAGAGAGAGGTTTTCTGTACAGTCATCAACATAGCAACTATGTAACTCTTCTTTTTAAGTGAAAAAAATATGGATATATGCAGGTCTATATCTATCATGTTGAAACTTACAGTATGAAGCAACCACACATCCCTACATCCAAGGTGTGGCTTAAAGCCTGACTTCTGTTATAGTCATCTCTACTAGTTTCTATACAAGCTGAAAGATGACCATAAACTTATTTACCGGATATTCCTAAACATCGATGGATTAAGTGACAGGATCATTAATCTTCATAAACTCACTTACATTCAAGGAGCAGAGGCTGGCATTTATTTTATCTATCATATTTCCCTAACATGGAAAAGAGTTGACTGAGTTGAATCTCCTAAGGAGACTTGATATCAGTCAATACTTTCTAGCTGTTTTAATCTTATGTGGGCTTGGTCACTTTTCTTTGAAGACTGACATCATAGCAAAGTAGACAATATTAAACATGCTGTTGCCTATGTCAATGATCCCATGGCCAAAGCATTGCTAGGAGGGATCTATTTACTAGACATCTGTACATCTTGAAGGAACAATACATGAACAGTTTACAGCGCATAGTCATACAAGTCTCATTGCTCTAGATAGTACTATCTGAACACGTTTTTAAAATTTGGCTGCCTCAAAGAAGAAATACTGTCCTTCCTGAATTTCTTTAAGAATGCAACATAAAACTTTCAAGAAATCCTCTCTATATTGTCACATCAAGCCATCTATTGAAAACAGAGGCCAGGTCAGATGTGCATTTTATTATCCCTGTGTTATCTTTGAGAACAGCTCAAGGTTTGTTCTTTGGAAATTTCAGTAAACTGTGTTGTTTTTGATATTTAAGTGAAAATTTACCAAAATAAATCACAGGAAGAGAAAAGCCAGTTTCCTTCTGGGTTATGGCATAAGTCATATTTGTAAATTCTTAAATGTTTCCCTGAGGCATTCATGCTTTTACTCAGATGTCTAATTTTGACTACTTGTAGAGAATTTTTTAAGGCTAGATTCACTGTAGCAGTTTCATGGCAAATAACTGTTACCATATGAAAAATTTCCAATTTTGAAGATTATATGCATTTATATGCAATATGTTCATAATATATTTCTTCTTTATATACTATGTATAGTAAATTATGTACTGTAAAATTATAAAGCAAATATATATATATAGTTTTATTTGTAGATCTGTAGTATATATCTTCATAGTGATTCTCATACAAATATAGTATACAGGAATCTATATATAATTACAAAACTATGTATCTCTATCTCCATATAGCTACATGAAGTTTCCACTTAATTTATAATCTTACACTAAAATGTTTGAGGGTTCTTTGTACATATGTTAATTTTGGCAGAAATAAATTAAAAGCCTTCCACTTAAATAATGTAGCCAATTTATTAATAGTAGATGTCTATTCTAGAATGATTCTAAGAACTGCCAAAGCATCATCCAAATAAAAACTGAATTTTATGTGGAATTAAGATCAACTGACGGCAGGCACCAGTGAAAGGTTAAATCATCCTGCGTTTAATAGTTGATTTCTAAATTTGTCCAATGCAGTTTGTTTAAAATGTAGGTCTTACCATTATATACAAAGGGAAAGAGAAGTACAAGACTTATCCTGTCTCTTTCTCATGATTTTTTGTGACCTTCTCAATAGGTAAATTACTTTTTGGTTGAACTCTCAGTGCATCATACATATATACCTACATGGTAGTGCATACCTTAAATCCCAGCAACATTTAAGAGGCTGAGAGTGGAACACAGTGAGTTAGAGACCAGTCTGGGCTATGTAGCAAGTCTGTGGTTAACATAAAATAAAATACAGAACCAGAAGAGAAGCATAAGAACAAATCAACAGAACAGCAACCCTGATGAAAGCAGATTGCTATTATAAATAATAAACACAGAAAACAAAGTCAACAAACATATGGGGCAGGTGCCTGGGCAAGTTAGCAGTAATTGATTTTGCTTTCTATGTAAAATAACTCTCGCAAAGTCATAGCTGGGCCTGCAGGAATTTCAAAATTAGGTCTAAATTGATTTTCTTTGTATGAACAAAACTGATG
The DNA here is from genome assembly GCF_978045245.1 of Mus caroli. Lineage (NCBI taxonomy): Eukaryota > Metazoa > Chordata > Mammalia > Rodentia > Muridae > Mus > Mus caroli. The sequence continues at coordinate 80,797,898 of NW_028227265.1, read as the reverse complement.
TTTATAAAATTAAAATGTTATTAGTTATTGCAATTACTGAGTACAGTTTCAAACCCGCAGTGACACTGAGCTCGGGTTTCTACAAAGCACATCAGAAATTCATTCAGCTTCGCATTCACCCAGGAGATGTTCTAATTATTCCCATACCATAGCTGAAGGGACCACACTTGCATCCTGAAATGTAATTTGTCGCACCTAGACTACCCTGTCATAAGCATAGAAACTATAGGAAGAAAACATGTCAAATGACATCTTTTCAGCATTTACAAAGTAGGGCTAAAGATGATGCTACAAATCCTATTAATTATTTTTCATGGAATTACGCTTCTATTTATTTATTTATTTATTTTGGCAAGGTGTAATCAAGCACGGGGACTTTTATTTTTATTTTAAGAGAAGGGAAGCTAGAAAAGGCAGGCTGGTACTATAATGACTTTTTATTTGAAAGGAATCTTTTATTTCCTTCTGGCAGAGATCGCAGGGTTTCTCTCTAACATCCTGTCCCCAGTTTGCAGAGCCATAGAATGTGTGGGTAATTTGTTATTTGCTTTGTGATGCATAGTCAGTTGGAGCGTGGGGTTCTGGGAGAGAAATCTTCCTCCTCAGAAGCCCAACCTTTAGTGCTACCTCTACCACGGCCAATATCACCTACCCTCCCAATTAGCAGTTTTCAGGATATTCGCTTTGGTTACCTAACATGATATTTGAAAATGTCACGAGCTAGGATAGTGACACCAAAAAAATTTTTTTTTAAAGTTAATATTAGGATCAGCTTACTGGAAAAATAGATTTAAATTTGACTTTACCGTTGGTTTCAATGAAGTATTTTAATTAGATGGTGTACAGTGGCCATTATTCATTCATTCACAATGCTTTGGCCATCAGGTTCTGAATCTTTTCAACTTTTTTTCAACTCTTTTTTATCTCTCCACTATGAGCAAAATCTAGAAAAGATAAACTTGCATACGCATGTGCAGGGCATTACTTATTTATATGTAAAACCTTTATTCTATTTTGTTATTTTAGATTAAATCCCGTTTCAATTCTATTCTCTCAGGGAAGCATTAACAGTTTGAGCTCAGCGTGAAAACCATCAAACACTTGAGCTGAAATTTAGATTGGGCAATTTTGCCTGGTGAAGTAGAAAAGGAGACGTGGAATGGCAAGGAACAGAATGGCTCATGGAAAGGCAGATGTTTTAATAATGTGTCATCTAGTGGGAGCCTTGGATATCTAAATTTAAATCACTCGATATATTTAAGGAAAGCGTGTTGAAGAGAAATAAGGTTCTCTTCCTGCAAAAAAAGCAACGGAGAGTGAGCGATTAAAAACGGACAGTGCATTTTCATATGAAGAGCTTAAAATCCTTATTATAACCTGAAACTAATAAAAGTGACAGGCCTGTGTGGCTGAGGATTTTGAGGTCTCTGAAGTTGGACACTCTAGCTTCCGTTCCTTGGTCCAGAAGGCAGGGGTGTAGTTGCTGGACACAGAATACAACAAAGATAGTAAAATGACACTAGAAATTCTTGAGTCCTCTTGGAAAATGACATTTTAATGTAACACTGCACTAACGTATCTCTTGAAATGATTATTTTTATAGCTTTTTCAAAAGGGAATAGTAAGGTCATTATAATACTGGATGATAATGTTACATTAAAATAAACTCCAAGATTGTATCACATTTGCATTTTATGAACTGGTTTTCACCACCCAAAAACTGTAATTGTTGCTTCTCCAAGAGAGCAGCCACATAGGAAGCACAGGTCACTTTCCCAGGCTGCTCACTTGCAAGCTCTGTCCCATTAAGGATAATTGAAATATTGGCTAGTAGCCTTTAATTGATATGATTATAATTTTATGGAATGTTTGGAGATAACTTGTAATGCAGGCACAGTCCATTTCTCACGTACACGAGTGAACTGCAGACTTTTTTTTTTTCTATCATTAATGGCTTAAAGATTCTTACCCATTTTCCTACAAAGGCTGTTTTCAAATCCCTTAACCCACTTTCAAACAGGCAACACCAAAACTGGGGACTCTTCTGCCCTGTTTAACTCAGGATTAGAAACACTCCTGAACAGCTGGTCCTGTGCTTTACCAATTAGTTGGATCCCCCCCCCTTTTTTTTTTTTTGCCTTGTGATCTCAGACAAATTACCTAACCTCCCTGAGTCACAAAGTTTTTGGCCGGACTGCAATTTCATGAGTGAAGATTCCAAATTCTGTTAAAAATATTTTACCTGTGTTAGACAATCCTTTGTATTATATTTGCTCCAGCTGAGAGAAAATTGCCTGATCATATTGTCGGTGGCATTAAACATTTAGCGATGGGAAAAGGCTTGAAGAGAGCTAAAATGCGTGATCATGGGTATATACCGTTTCGAAATCCTTTTTTTTTTTTCAAAGTATCAAAACAAGTGCGATGTCTCGGTCTTGCTTGCTCTTTAATTGTCTGCTGCACGATAGAAGTAGGGAAGACAATTCTGGTAGGCGCATGTCAGCAAATGAGTGGGAAGAGGGAGCCAGAGAAGCTGCAGTATAGTCTTATATGCAATAAAAACTGTGACTAAACTGTATTTCTAATGATAACTTGCCACAAATCCTAATTTTCAAGGGTTTCTCATTTCTAAATCTTTCTGTATATATGTTTAGGTACTTTTGAATTTTATTTTCAATTTTAATCTTTTTGAGGTAAGGGCCTCCCTGTCTAAGTTAATCTGGCAGGAATTTGTGATCATCTCTCCTCAGCCTTTGAGTCCTGGGATGATAGGTGTGAACCAGGATGCCCAAGCTTCATCTCCACTTCTTTTCTTGAACTAATTAACGAACTAACTAAAACTAGAAAGATTTCAGAACTCTTACCAAAAGCTGCAGAACTACCCAGCTGTAGAAGTGACAGTGAATCTGGCACAGGATAGGATGGATATATTTTCGTTGAATTGGTTAAATGGATGAATAAATGAATATATGTATGAATGAATAAATAAATTAATCAGATTTTATTGTCTTCTAGGGGCAAATTACCCGACTTTTGCAAATATCAGTTTTCTTCTTGTTAAAATAAAGTAAACAATGTCAAAGCCTAGGTGACTTTTTTAGCCCGAATGAGTATGCAGGTTGGGGGTTGGGGGTTGGGGTGGGAAGAGCTAAGCATCTTTCTCCATGTGCTGTACTCATAGATGCTGCAAAGATCTGGGTTTTTTTTTGGGGGGGCGGGGAGGATGAATACGAAGTACCAGTAGGGATATCATATCTGTGAATGCATCCAAGATACAATAGGCTTCTGTATGGGGTTTTTCCTTAGTTTCGCACATGAACAGAAGAGGTAATTTTGAAGCTTCAGAAACTTTTAGTGTAGCCATCACCAGCTCATTCAAACTGTATTTATGGGCACATTTTTTAAGAATGGGTAACAAATAGTTCTCCAAAATGGCCTGCACATTCTCTTAAGCTTAGCACATGATTCTCTCCCTCCTCCTAAGTAGGATGGATAATTTAAGATTATTGCTCGCTCTGTAAGAGGAAGTAATGCTGTTTCCACCCTCCTGGCCCTGCAAGCACCCTAAGCGGAGAGTTTCCAAAGACAGCCACTACATTTCCGCCAGATGTAAATGTCAGGGTCAGAGCAACTCAATGAATAGATTTATCCCAACCTAAAAATATGAAGTCATAATTTGATAGCATTGCCTGCCTGTAACTCAGAGAAAGGACAAGACTATGGTAAAGTCCCAATACCCATCTATTAAAAACAGCCTGGGCACTCAGGCTCAAGAACCATTTGCTGCCACAGACTGAGCCAGCTTAAATAACATCTATCTCACTTATCTAGCAATTCAATTTAACATTCTTGGTGCTACAGTTCCCTATATTATCAATGTCAAAAGAAATAAAAAAACCTAAAGTCTTATCTTTAACTTTCATTCCAAGGCTTCAAACGAGCTTTGAATTTGCATCTCACTCTAGGGAAGATGTAGCTTAAAAACATTTTTTTTTTTGGCCTAGCTTGCTCCATTAATTTCTGAGGAAAATGTACCTACTGCTGTGAATATGACAGTTCTCAACCTTGGTGTTTTTACAGGATGTCCCTCCCCAGGGAATATAGTCAGCACCATTCTGATTTTCCTTCTGGAACCGCATCGCCTGCTGGGTAATCAGTTTGCGCGCTGCAAGGGAAGACCTCAGCAAAAGGAGTCCAGTGCAGCTAAGGTGCCAGGGCCATGAAACAGCAGCACACTACTGCGCTTGGTGTCACAATTTCAGTGATCATCTCTGTTTTGTTGTAAGGATACTCCACTGTGCCTCCAGTGGCTTGGTCGTGACAAGCATTTAGTACTTTTTACGTGGTAGACAGGTTTAACTAAGAGAATCTTCATCATAGTTTGAGATATTTTCTCCCAATTACTTCCATGGAGTCAGTAGCCAAATTCATTTTGTAATGATTACCTGACTCAGGTAGAGCCGATTTCTCTGACTCTAGGCTGCAGTCACTGACGAGGGCACAAAAAAGAATAGTTTTCAGCAGTTTTCAGCCCAACTAAATCAGAATGTAATGGCATCTGTGATGCAGAGTGATTCTGACCTCAAGCCCCTCTCATTGTTAATGTGTCGCACATCTCAAGCAAGCCACACTGGTAAGAAATAGTCTATAGACACTCCACTATGTCTGAGAGCAAAGGGCCAGACACAGGAACTCCTGATTTGTATGCATTCAGCCAATTACATGCCAGCAAGTGCTCAATAAAAATCTCCTAAGAACCCAGCTCTTGTCTTCACAGCATCTCCACGTGGAGGAATCCAGGCTAATATAGAGAGAAGACAGTGGGTTTACTTGCACTGCTTTGTAACATCAGGTCCTAACAGAGCACAGGGTCCAAAGTGGAGAAAGACACCAAATAACAGTGTCTCTCTACCAAGGGAAGGGGTAAGGCTATCATTCCATGGGAGTAGAGATTCTTCTAGGATGAACATGGACTTGGGTATAATCAGAACTCACCTAGATGGGGGAAGGTTTTGATACCTAGACAGATTACCTTTGATAATAATCATTGTGTTCTTTTTATTTTAAAGTAGAAATGAGGTAAGCATACATTTTTTTCTGTGTTTTCATTATTGCACATTTCCAGATAAATATTTGTTTTTGGAATCCAGAGTCTCTTTACATGAAGTATGTACATGAAGATATAGGAACGGGGTATGTAATTCCTTCTACCACTTCAACTAAAACAACTCAGAATTTTAAAAATTTCTTCTTTTTCTTTAAAGAATATATTTGTGTGTATGTATGTTCACTTATATCTGAAATATATTTGCATAACATATTTAAAATTGTTAATTCATTAACCCTTTTTCCCCCCTGGGAGGGAAGTTTAAGTTGGGAGGGAGCTGGAGGGTAGGGCAGATGAGGAGGTAAGGAGAGGGCTGATGAATCCCTAGGATGTTTGAAAAAGCTGTATGGAAACCTACTATTTTAGAAGCTTCTTTTTTGTGGTTTGTTTGGCTTTTTTGTTTGTTTGTTTTTCAAAACAGGGTTTCTCTGTATAGCCCTGGCTGTCCTAGAACTCACTCTGTAGACCAGGCTGGCCTCAAACTCAGAAATCTACCTGCCTCTGCCTCCCAAGTGCTGGGATTAAAGGTGTGTGTCACCGACTTAAATAATGATGTAATATGTGTATAACTATATAATCATATAAAAGTATGTAATTGGAGTTATTCTACACAGGGAATGATTTTCCTCCCAGGAGCCATAGATTGTCAAATAGGAAACCTGGAGTGGGGTGTGGGTCAAACCCTCTCGAATTCTTCATGGGTATCTTAGAGACTTCCCCAAGTATCACTATTATAAGGTCACTATTGCTAGTGATCTTGTCTGCCCACCATAACTTGATGGTAAATCTCTGTTACTGAAGACATACACTTTGGTCACCAATCATGGACAAAGCAAACAGGAGCTGACCAGGAAGTCTGTTTCCTATATAACGTTCATAGCACCAGAAGGCACTATGTGGCTGCTCAGGGAAAGTAATCATCAATAATTCTACTCAGTTGTTAACCTAATGAACTATAATAGTGCCCATCTTTGCAAAAGATGCCCACGGGTGCAATGCTGGCATCCGTATTATGAGGGTAACAAACCACTTTCTGGTTGGGTTTAAGGACTGCTCCACAGGAGGACATGCATTAGATCTGGTCAGGAACCCAAGTTAAGGAAACTCACAAACCCCAGGTGTGAAACAGCAACTATTATTCTGCTAAATGGACATGGCATCAAACTGCCTTCTAAATCTATATCTCTCGAACTGAAAATGAGTGAGGCTCTCATTCCTCATTAAAGTTGTTTCCTCGTGCAGTGGACATCGGTTAATGCAGAAACTTACAACTGGTCCAAGTGCAGAGCATAAGTATCAGTGGAGAGCTCAGACACAAATGGGACTATATATATATATATATATATATATATATATATATATATATATATATTGCTAGGCCTTGAAAATTATTGTATAAGATGGACTGGAAAACCTGTAAGAGCCAGGTATCAAGGAGGGCCAGAGTGAAACAGTGCCTTCTGGAAAGGACAGGAGATGCACACCCATAGACTCAAAACACCTGTGGGTGCTTGCATGTTCAAGCCACCCAACATTCTAAGAGGGAAAACCCCTATGGAATTACTGACTGTTGATGGCTTCTGCGAAAAGGAAAATCAGCTGTTTTTAAGGGAATAGCCCCTAGTAAATATACCACACCCAACAGTATATGGTCAGTATATTATGAATTCAGTAGTCCATAATATTTTTAAGACGTGTATGAAGTTGGAAGGGGTTGGGAGGGTAAGGTTGGATCTGGGAGGAGTTCTAGGGAAATGGGGATAAATATAATCTAAGTGTGTTGTGTGGAATCTTCAAATAATCAATATAAATATTATATTTTATATTTAATTCATTATGGTATTCTATGGTAATCATCATTTATGTGTATATGTGTATTCACACTTATATGATCACAGCTGTAGTAAATGTGAAATGATTAAGGAGGTATACTAAACTCATCAGCATGCCTTGTTTACTTGGAGAATCTTACTCAAGAAGATTCAAATCTCTTTCTTCAGAAAGGTATCTTGGGGCTAAGAGATGACTCAGTGGGTAAAGTCTCTTGAGAGGAGTTAGGTCCCTGGGTCCCACATGGCAGCAGAGGAGAACTGACTCCTCCAAGTTGTTCTCTGGTAAGCACACACTGCAGGCAGACACTGATGCTGCTACAGATAAGGTACACAGCTGTGAACACATACACACCAAACAGAAACAAACCAAAACACAAAATTTTTAAGTTAAAGGAGAATAGCTTTCTCATTCAACATTTACTTCAGCTTGACGCATAGCTAAGATAAACATCTTGTTTCAAGTTTTGGTTTACATCTTGTTCTTCATTTATAATTTAGATTTTTTTCCCCAAAGGTCAACTTTTGTATGAATTTTGAGGTATTTTTATGTTTATTTCATTAAAATATTGTTTATCCTGTGTCACAGTTGCTTTTCTATGGCTGTAAAGAAACACCATAACCAAAGGAACTCATAGAAGAAAGAGTTAATTGAGCATTTACATTTTCAAAGAGTGCATTTATAACCATCATGGTGGCAGGCAGGCATGGTATTGGAGCAGTAGCTGACAGCCTGCATCTTAAGTTAACAACCATGAGACAGAATGAGAATACTAGGACAATCGTGAGATTATGAAAGATCAGAGCTCACCTCTGGTGACACATTTTCTCAAACAAGACCACATTTTGTAATCCTTCTCAAAGAGTTCCATCAACTGGAGATCAATTATTCAAGTATATTAACCATGTTTCCTTTGAGTGCCAATTTCCTTTAGACAACAGCATCCTGATTACTTAACTAATGACAGTACTCTTTCATTTTGTACTTAATACGAGCACCTCAATTATAATCAAGAAGAAGCAAAATGATTTTGGGATTGGTTACACCCTAATTATGTTCATTTGACCAAGCTGTGTGTAAATACTTTCCTAATACATTAGAACTCACCCAATTTCCAATTAGAACTATATTTACAATAGGAGAGATATTTTACAGCAAGGAATCTTAGGCACAAATGGATACATAATTTCATAAAATACATGTAATTAGTAAATAGAATTGATCAGATCCAACAAAGACAGATGCTGACACACATGATTTTGCCTATTTCACATCCGTCATACTCCAAACAAAATAAAATAAACAAATGAAAACAAATAAACAAAATAAACCCGTAGTCTAATAACTCAAAATATGTGTGTACATTCCACTGGTCTATCTAGAAGACTCTTTCCACCTCTACTCCAGCTGTCAAGGTCACCTCTGTTATGCCTTAAAAGCATCTACGCAAGAGGATCTTAATATTGTGGCAGAAGGATTGTTTGGCAATTGTGTTCACGTTCTCTATTTTGAGTTGAACAGATCCATGAAGAATTAATTAGAATACTCTGTTGTTCCACAGTAAGTGCCGATATTCTCAGCTATTTGCCTATTTTGTCCCAAGAGCCCTCTCACCACTGTACTAACATATTATCCCTCTTCTTTTCTTAGTTCTCTCAAGCTCTTGTTCAAAATCCTCTTATGAATCTACAAGTAGGTAGATGCCTGGAAGAGAGAGCCAAAGACCTTGTTGGGGCTCAACATATAATTATCCATAATATGGCCCATTGGGAATTGAGGAGAGAAGAAAAGGATACTGTCTGACTTCCCACCTTTCTACTTTGCCCTCATACAACAAGAATAATGCCTCTTATGCTTTTGTGTTTTGAATGTGAACTGTCCTGAAATGTTCATTTGTTGCAATACATGGTCCACAGTTGGCAGCACAGTTTTGGGACACTGAGGATGCCCTAGAAATGGAACCCAGATGATAAAGTGAGTCATAGATACTCCTTGAGGTATTATATCTCAGCCTTATCTGTGCCCTTTCTGCTTCCTGTAGATGCAGTGTGACTGGCTGCCTAATGTTCCTACTGCCATGCCTCCCTTGCCATGGTGGATTGTCTCCTTTCTTGAATGGTGAGAGAAGTTAAAATCTGCCTTCCTTAAGTTGTTTCATTTGGGTATTTTCTCTCAGCAACAATAAAAGTAAGAAGGAAAAGCCCTGGGGCTGGGGGTAGGATGGGGGGGGGTGGGCAGGAAACATCGGAACCTGCAGGCTCTCCTACATCCACTCAAGGTTGCTGGTTTTTATATCAGACCATTGCATGCTCCAATCACACGTTCATATGAACGTCAATGAAAGTAATGTTTCACTTGAGTCTTAGGTTGGTAATTTCTCAAAGTTCCCATGATGCATGCAACTTTAGTTCAAGAACTTACACTCTGGTCTTACTAGTCTGTTATTGCAGAATATCAATCATGAATGCTTCAATGAATGATATATATATAAAACGTTTTCTTCCCTGATGTCTCTTATACTAGAAACATATTAGATTTAGTTGGCATCTTTACCTGTAAACACCACAAACAGGGTGAGGCCAGGGAATTTAAAACAATGCTGGCATTCAAACCTTGAAAACAGTCTTCTGCAACCATATTTCAACTTATTTTTCTCGTGACCTCATCACAAACACACGGAAATATTTAGACCATGCAATTCCATATTTTGTAGTTGAAGGGAAAGGAAGATGGGTCTGACTTTTGAATTTTAGAAGGTGTGCAAAATAACGCTTCTCATGCAGTACTAAGAAAAGGTGCAAACGTACTAAAAATAGATTACTCTTTAAGAAAAGTGGACGTAGAGTGAGAGGTTCCTATTGGATTTTCCATACTGCATCTACTACTTTATATATATCAGCATCCCATGTTACAAAAAGTACCATGCTCCAAAGAATACTGTTAAAATAAGACTCTAGGAATTTTTTTCTGTTTTGAGAGTTTTGTTTTTTAATCAACCATAAGAAGGTATGATACTTACAGCAGCTTAAAGCTAAAGTATGGGTGTTAATGGGACAAATTGTCAGGATAGTTAAAGAAGGGACACAAGAAAAAAAAATCTACCCAATGCATCTTCTTTAATTTTCTATTGTTGGAATCATGAAATCTTTCTGATTTCTTTAAAAATTAAATAAAAATGCTACACAAATCATGCCAAACATGAAGAAATAATAAGGCTTATAGTATAATATTATAATAGTAGATATTATGCAGAGAATGTGATAATAGGTGTGATAGTATGATAATAGTACAAGTAAGGTTAGTTTTGCTATACCAAAGAGGTAAAGTTGATGGAATTTGACAAAATCTTTTATCTTTCAAACTTTCCATGCTGCTATATAGTCAGAAGGCCTTATGGATATGCTGGACTAGAGAGGTATTTCCTAAACCAATACTTGCAGATACTGGAAAACACAAAGATAGTAACTCAGTGAATCAAATTATAATCAACAACTTGTTAATTATATATTCTTAATATTAAATTTAAAAAACTTTAAGATTTTTGACAGATAGAATATTTAGTTCTTAACCTCAAAATTGAAATACTCATGTCAAAATTCTTTAGTAGACTCTTGTGACTATTTTCTCCCCCTCACACACACACACACACACACACACACACACACACACACACACACACAGACAGACAGCTAGGAGAAGCACATAATCAAAAAGTATACTTAATTAGACATAATAGAAATAATATGTAGAATATAAAACATTTGTATTTTATATGCATATGTATATACGTACAAAATGATTCTGAGGTTATAATTAAGTCACAAGGACACATTTTAAGCACATAAGAACACATATTTCAGGAGTAATATTTAATGAAGCAGACTTTTATCAATTAGCTTTTTATGGGATGAAAATGATACAGTTGAAAGAAAAAAATGCATCATACTGTTATTTTAAGCCCATAGGAAAGAAAGCAGACAGATTAGCTTTTTACTTAATTATTCACAACCATTTTCCAGAATTGATATTTAGTTATATTTACACAAAACTACAGTCATTTTGAAATGGCTTCCATTATCTTTCTGTCAGCTTTTTCTTCTGGCCATGAATTATGGCTTCCAACTCTGAACTCTAAAGCTATATAAAATTGTGCATGGGTCCAATTTCTAAAATCAAAATTACACAAGTATATTTCAAATCAGAATTTTAAATTGACTGGTTATAAATAAGCTTTATTCCTGTCCAAATAGAAATTTTATAAGGTAGTTAAGCCAAAGTTGAAACATTGTTTCCTATATGCCATAATTTATAAAAGCAGAAACATATCAAATCAAATTATATATAAATATATGGAGAAAGAAGGAACATGAAGTCCCTGGTGATGAGGGTTAATGTAGTCTATTGTTTTCCAAATATAAATTAGGTTATACTGTACTATGGTTCCAGGCCGAATCTCATTGCAACCCAAGTGTGTTGATAAAACAAAATAGAATCAATGGAAAATATGTGCATGCTAGTTGAGAATGGAAAAGACATTTAAATAAAATTCTTTAACTCCCTTGTGTCTAACGTAGACTAACCATTATTAGTTCAATAAACATAATGGCTAATGGCTGTATACATCTTGAAAACCATCTTCACATTCTTGCTGATCTCATAGATCTATAAGTTAAGTGTAACAAAGAAGCAAAAGCAATTTTTATTCGTGAGAGTGGAACAAGTTCATCAGCATCAAGGTTAGGGGAAGACAGTCACATTTCCAAAAGCCTTGTTTGTAAGGGAAGCCGAGGATTCCCTGGGCAAGCATGTTATATCAGTGAAGGCAAAGGCAAAGGCTGGCAAAACCAGAACCCCATCAAAAGCTGGAATTAGATTGGCATGATAAAGAAGAGAGGCTTGCACAGGAAGGAACTGGCAGAAGCCTGGAGTGAGAAACAGCCCCAAGGCTTCATTTCTGTTCTACAGAGCACAGGCACACAGGGACTCCAGAGCCAGTGAATGCCATCTCACCCAAATACTGTTGGCCAAGCCTGCGAAGGAACAGAAGCTACAGATAGCACGTTACAGGAGGTGGCCAAACAGGCGACATCAGCAGTGCTTCAGTTGACTGTAATTCCTGTCTAGGAATGATGGGTGCAAAAATGGAAAGTGCCTCACATGTGTCCTTTATTATATAAAGGGAGACGCAGAAAATCTAAGCACCGCACAGACCGGATGTGAGAAAGATGGTGGAGGTGGGGAAAAATCAAACCCCGGGGCTAACGGACTATGTTATTCAGGCGTATTTCTAATCTTGCAACTGCAAATCATACTATACGATGAACCAAAGGTCTGAACTTTTTTTTTTTTAATCTGGAAAAAAAATCTCTAAAATGGGTACTGTAGAAATAACACTATATCCTGAAGATGGGGGGGGGGGGGAGTACTTACATTAAAATACTGTTGCTTGAAATCATCAAGATCAGCAACCTAAGTCTAAGAGTCATCTGCATCCCGATGCCTTTAAAATATAAATGAGTGAGGATGTGTCCCCAGAGTCTCATCTTTCCCTGCCCTGGTCCTTTGGGTCGCTCAGGTGCTGTTCTCTTGTGAGGGCCACATCTGTCCTCACTATACAAGCTGCCACTCATCCCCAGACAAATTTTTTTAAATAAGAAAATATCTCCTAGCCTGACATTTTTTTCTATCCTCATAAATTGTTTTTCTTCTGTTACTAACTTCTAATTTACTGCCATAGTGCCATTAATTAGTTAAATAGATAAATGTTCTATGTTTGTGATCTAAGACACCTCTACATTCAATGAAGTGGCGATATAAGCTGGAACAGGAAAATGCCATCCTGTTCTCACTTAGAAAATGTTAGGAACTTTTACGTAAGATTGAGTGCAGGAAGATTCAGAATGTATCTGTAGTAAAACTGATAAAAAAAATTAATCACAGACAAAAAGACCATTGATTGCTTCCCCGGAAATGAAAATATCACCGATAAAAGCTACAAGAGAAAATTACTCTATTAATTACAGATACATCAAAATAATATAATAAAATGCAGCCGTTGTGTTAACATGAAATATTTTGGTAATCTTCACTGATATGTATGTGAGACTATTTTACTTCAACCTATAACTGTTTAAAGGGTAGCATTTCATATTTTCAGCAAGTAATTTTCCTAAATATCAATAATGAAATATGTAATAAGATGTTTGGTCTCCAGTATGAAGTCAGAAAGGTATATACATTTATAAAGTACATAATTGTAGAGGACTTGTTTTTCTAATATAGAACAAGCTGAGTGATTTTAAATAGTCTAAATAGCTATTACTGTCTAACTGTGTAATGTTCTTCCTTCCAGATCCTGACAAATTTCTTGTATTATAATAATGGATTCCAAAGCAATAAATTGCATACACACAGTCAGTCACTGAAAAGTGTAGGTGGCCCTCCCAGCATGACTCGACCACACTGTCACACAGGGGTTTTTCTGTTGACATTAAGTTCCATGCAGCTCAGTAGTCTTCTGCATGAACATGGCCCGCCTACATGCTCAAGGATGTCAAGGATTTCAAATAATTGCTTGGAACAAACTTTTCGCATGTAGGCTGCAGCTGATTCACCATCTGAGGGGAAAATGTAAAGTTTACTGAGGAGTTTTAAATGAGGCATTTTAGCAGGGAACTTGTAATTAATTACCAAAGAAAATACAAGCAGCTCAGGGTTGCAGCAGGCAGAAGTCTACCTGTGGCTCTGCCTTTCCTCTCTGGTGCGGATTGACAAACTGCAATGTGAACAGGTCACTTCCTACTATGATTGTCCCTCCCTGGGTGATCAAGTAAGCTTCATGCAAAGCCACATGAAAGAACTGGTTTTCCAGGCAGTCTGGATGCTTCCCTTCCATGTATGGACCCCATGGTGTTTCAAATTATTTTTAATAACATTTACCTATGAAAACAAACTTTTAAAATTAGAAGCTCTATGGGGTTTGAAACCCCATAGGAAAAACAACAATATCAACCAACCAGAGCACCCCAGAGCTCCCAGGGATCAAACTACCACCCAAGGAATATACATGGAGGGACCCATGGCTCTAGCCTCATGTGTAGCATAGGATGGCCTTGTTGGGCATCAATGGGAGGAGAGACCCTTGGTCCTGTGAAGGCTTGATACCCCAGTGTAGGGGAATGTCAGGGCAGGGAGGCAGGAGTGGGTGGGTGGGTAGGAGAACACCTTCATAGAAGCAGGGCAAGGAGGGATGAAATAGGGGGTTTCTGGAGTTAGAAATCAGGAAGGGAGATAACATTTGAAATGTAAATAAAGAAAATAGCCAATAAAAAAGAAAAAAATAATTTAAAATGGTTATTTTCATTGGATTTAGCATTATCTGATGTTATCATAATAGTATATTATATTTTTATAAGAAGGAAATTAAAGAAAACTAATGAACCTAATGAAAAGATCATTTCTAAGTAGAAGAAACCTGTAAGGCACAAATATTTGGATGACCACTTACTTGGAAAATTTTCATCTAATGTATGTAGATACATAATAAACGTATACTTAAGTAAAAAGTGATAAATTGTAATGATGCCAACTTTTCTTTCTGCTTCCATTTATCTGATGAAAAAATTATATGAAATATATAAAAATAAGGCTGCGTGAACATGTATCTCTTTCAAGGAAAACATATTTAAGAAGTTGGACTTTTTATATCATTTAATTAACTCAAAATGGATCATGGTATTGGATTTGAGATTAAAAGTATCAAAGTTTCTTTTGTTTTGTTTTTGTTTTCTGGGTTTTTGTTTGTTTGTTTGTTTGTTTGTTTGTTTTCTGAGACAGGGTTTCCCTGTGTAACCCTAGCTATTCTAGAACTCATTCTGTAGAAGAGGCAGGCCTTGAACTCAGAAATTCTTTTGCTTCTGACTTCTGGATGCTGAGATTAAAGGTGTGTACCACTACTACCCAGCTATATAAAAGTCAAAATAAGGAGTAGGGAAGATTGATTTTGGATCAGAAAAAAAAAATATTTTTTCTGGTGCTAAAAAATAGGTTCAGAGTCTGGAGAAGACTATGCAGCCATTCTGATACTGAACTACAGCTCAGGTTGACACTGTGTTAAGGAACATTTTCATGACACCAGAAACATAAGCCACAAATATAAATTAACTACAATTTAAGGAATTAGAAATATGCACCCAAGGATATCATTAAGAAAAAGAAAGGATAGTCAATAGAATGAATGCAATATTTACAAATCATTTATCTGCTATACAACTTTGCCTATATTATATAAAGAACATCCACAAGTAAATAACAAAATACATATGATGTAATCAAAACCTTGATTATCTTTTTGAGTGGACATCTCTCAAAGAGAAAGAGAGACAAATGGCCAGGAGGGATATGCAAACATGTTAAACAAAATTAAATATTAGATATTTGGTATTAGATATTGCTACTGTTTGAAAATTTTAAATAAGATTTGATCTAGGACTTAGTGGTTATGCTCTAGACATAAAAATACATACAAAACCCTTGTTGAACAAGAATATGTTTTTACTACCATTACTCACTGTAGCTAAAATATAGGAAAATATATATATATTTTGCTAAACTTTTGAGTTTTTATACATATATACATATATATATAAACACACATATATATGTTCATACAATATGTATATTTTCATACACACATATAATGTTCATACATATGTGTTCATACATGTATCTGTGTGTTCATATGTATACATAGGGTGATCATACAGTTGATTATTTCTTGACAATGAAAAGCAGATGAATATTATTACTTTCACCAACGTGGATGAGTTGATGTCTGTGTGTCAAATCAAAGGCATCAATCACAAATGTCATTTTTCTATGACACAAATGTTATGGTTCTATTGTATAAACTCTATAGAATAGCAAATCCATAGGCATAAAGTGGGCCAGAGGAGTCGGGGGATGAAGAGCCAAGACTGAAGAGCACAGAAGTTTTTGGAGGAGATAATACACACGTTTTAAAATCAGAAAGCTATGATAATTTCACCTCTTCCTGAGCAAAGCAAAGGCTATTATTGGGCACATGTTAACATTTTTATGATATATGATGGTTCTGGCAATAACTACTATCGAGAATTTTCTTTTGTTGTTTTTATATTTTACTCAGCAAATACTTATTGGATGTCTATTCTTAAGGGCAGATCCAAAAGGATAGCAGCATACATTTTTATTATTAATGTTCACTCAAGGAGAGATTAAAACAGTTAAGGAGGGGGCAGCTGGCCTCAGTTGTTAGTAAACTTAACATGTAATAGAAAAGGAAATAATTGTAGAATAGGATACATGTAGATTAGAATAAATAACCAGGAGATTGGTGAGCCAAACATAAATTCCAAGGGACTAACCCAAGGAAAGCCTGGGGTTTGTTATGTGTATCTGACACATGACGATGAGCCCCGGGGTGGATGTATCTGCCACACGTTGCAGGGCCAGAGTATTTTGAAGTGTAGGGTTAATGGAAGAAGAAATTTTAGATAGAAAAAAAATCTATAAACTAAGATTCAGAAGCAGAGAGCTTTCATGATTGGTGGGTCCTTCAGCTCTGCTGGACTATGTGGCTCTTACACAGAAGGGTTTCTGACAACAAAGTCAGATCCTGTTATTGCAATCTAGGAAAGTAACATGAGATACATAGGCCTAATAAGGATGCAAGGCAGAATGATTCCAGCCATTCAGTGTGGAGCAGTGTTTGATAGATTAGGTAAAATATAGGTGATGTGCTGGTATCTAGGCCATGGAGATGAATAAATATCAATCACCTACCCTCTTGGGTAGCATTATATGATAAGGAGGAAAAGTACACCAACATAAGGTATGTGGTACAAAATAAATGTCATAACTGAACAAATCAGTGTGAATAGACACGCACTCAAGGGGAATTTGTCTCAGCAGAAAAACAAGGGGGTTGGGGTGGGGAGAGGGCAACAGTAGCTTCCAAGTAGGAATCACATATAAATTATGTCTCAAAAGACAAAAGGAACAAAAAGAACCCTAAAAACCTCTATGTCTGGTAATAATTTTGCAACATGAAACAGAAATAAATATTATCCTCACTTAAATAAGTGAAAACAAACAACAACAAACAGCAAGCCAGGGGTGATATTTAAAAAGAATTTTCAAACACTGGATGGGCAGGAAATACTGGCTTCTAATTCCCCCAAAGAAGGGAAATAAGGAAGTAAATCCTGAGGTTGCCCAGGATTCCCATCTCCCAGCTCTAAGCAGTATGCATCACAATACAGAAAGAAAGGCAGAAAGGCCAGCTAGGCCCCTGAGAACCCTAAGGTCAGGGTAGCCCAGGCAGCTGTAACACAAATATAGAGTTTAAAAGAACTGGTCTTTGATTCCTTAGTTTGTACATTCAAGGGAAAAAAATTATCCAAATCTGGTAAAAATAACTGCTGCCAAGCCTGAGTACTACCACTGGCCACCCCAGAAATATCTCAAGTCCACCAAGAGTCTATATTGCAAACAGCCAGTTTAGAAAGATGCTGAAACCCAGGAAGCATCCCTCAGATTTCTTCAGTGAAGTTAAATGACCAAGTGTTACTATTAGTGGCCTGGGGTGATTTAAAGGTGAGTATATCAACTCATAATAATGCATTTAAAAATACAATGGAAGAATTACACAGCAACAGGTAATGAAAGCCACAATCACTAAGATAATATGTGATATTAACAAAATATAAAACCAATGTATATGTGTTCTTAAATGGAGAGTTCATTTTTGACAAAGAGTCACAGATTATTCAGTTAAGATAGTATACAATTTTTTCCTGTCTGGAGACCTAATTTCCATGGATATACTCATGAAAGAATCATACTTAGAACTTCTTCATGCCACTGAAAAAGAAAACTTGAAATAAGAAATATGAATGTCAAAACTAAGATATTATATTTTTGATGAAAATATTTATAGATTGGACAAAGATTTCTTTCAAAGGACATATCGTCCCAGATAATAAAGTTTACAAAAATCAATGCAATATTTAATCAAACTCTAAAACTTACTCTCTTAAGGTGGAGGGCAGAGAAGAGTGTTAGAGTGCTTGCCTAACACTTGTGAGAGAGGCCATAGGTACAATTTCCAGTACAGCAAAATAAGAAACTAAATGACTTTAAATTTTTATCTTGTCTTCACAAAGTTTGAGGGATACCTACGGGATATGAGACCCTCTCTGAAAATAAAAACAAAACAAAACAAAACAAAACATGTACAGTTTAAAAGACATGGTGAAGCAATTGAGAAGAAAAGTTATTCAGTGGGGAAAAGTATTTGCAGGATTTTTATATGACAGTAGAATGGAGAAGATAGCCAGTTATAAATTATAAGAGTATATTTTACAAACTGGAAAATATTTTAATGGAATTTTTATAACAACAAAAACAAAGCATTCCAACTGCCAAATGTATAAGCCATTATCTACTATGGCTCTGCTAATTTTACAAGCCCTATGGTAGCTAAGATTGGAAAGACTGGCAGACATGTGACATGAAGCAAAGGTGGCACAAGCAAGCCCCTTACAGGAGCATGCCAATCAAAGGGTACAGGAATTTTAGAAACTAATTGATAATTTTATAAAAGCAAATTTCAGAATTTGAACTTCAGAAGAAAATACAAGACAGTGAAACCCTACATTGTCGATAGTTGCCCAAGATGAATGAAATATATGTCTACACAAATATCTGTTTTAATAATTTACAGCATCTATATTTAAAAAATAAACACTGAATCAAAATCAAAATGTCTTCTTCCTTATAGTGAATGCTTCAATATACCACATATTGTCACTTAATGAAATACTGCTCAAGAATACAAAATCATCACATCACACATGCGTGATAAGGAATACAGGCTCCTAATGAAGCTACGCTTGTATCTGAGTAACCCATTGGCTGAGCTGCAAGGATGAAGAAGTCATGAAAGGATGTGCTGTACACTGCAGGTGGATCTAAGCGTCAAAGTAAGGCTAGACCACAGAAAGATTATTGGAAATCTCTGGCTGTTGGAGTCAAAGTCGAGTGTCCCTGCATGGTTTCTCTTTTGACTGTAAAGGTTTTATTTATGTGTGTCTTTATTTATTGTAGCATTTATTTTTCATAATATCTATTGTCTGTGCGCATGGGTGTCTGCTCCCAGCTGTGCATGTAGAGGCCAGAAGAGAACACCTGTGTTGTCCTGTACCACTGTCTACCTTTCCTTTTGAGTCAAGGTCTCTCCCTAACCCTTATTTGTATTTATTTTGATAAGCAGGAAGGCCAATGATTCTCCAGTCTCCGCTCTTCACAGAGCAGGGATTCCAGACATTTATGGGAACACCTGGCTTACTACACACACACACACACACACAAACACAAACACAAACACATGTGTGTATATATATATATCCATACACTAGACCTCAGGACCTGCTTAAGTACTTCTCACCACTGACTGAGCTATCTCTCTAACTGCTTTGTGTATTTTGTTTCACAAAGAGGATTTCTTTTTAAATTCAATCAAGCACATATGCTGGATTGAGTAGGATGGATTTGTCACAGTGGGCAAATGGAGATAACTAGAAAACTTGGCTGGAGTCAGTTCTTTCCTTCCCTTTTACACCTTGTTGGTAGGTACCTGGGTCAGAACTCAAGTTGTCAGGCTTGAGCCATCTCACGCAACCACCCCCAGATAAAAATTCTTTCCAGCAATACAGGAAGATGCTTCCTATGCAGTTATAATAATAAGTTATGTCTTTCATGATAACATTATAATAATGTACTATTTTGGCAGATATAGGATAAAATGTACAAATTATGACCGAAAGTGGCTAAATGTCAGCATATGAAATTGACTATTGAAATGAAAAATCTCATTTACAAATCATTTTATCTTTGTGCCTCTGATAGAGCGGTAATATTTGATCTGTGAAACAGTTTAAGATGTGTTCTTTCCGATTCTTGGTAGAATAATGAATAGGATGAGTTGAATTGACTTCAAGCTAGTATTACACATGAAGATAAAGGTTTACAGGCTTAGAAAGTTCCTCCTCTTTTTATACACCAACGGGTTGCTGTATACGAGGATTTATTTTAGGTTACTTTACAATAGAAACTTCTCCATTTCCTTTATAGTTGCATTAGCACATAGAGCTGAAGCCCTAACTAGGTATTCTCAAATAGTAACCAGCCATGATAGATAGGAGCACTAGATAACTTTACCTCTTAAGCCTCCATTCCACACACGTTAATACTGCAATTCACACTTACAATCTTGCATTTCTTTATTTCTCTTTTAAATCAATTTGTTTGTTTGTTTGTTTGTTTATTTATTTACTTATTACTCCAGATTTTATTCCCTCCTTTCCTGTCCACTCTCTGACTGTTCTATATTCCATACCTCCTTCCCAATCCCCTGTCTCCAAAAGGATGTCCCCACCTCCACCCCCCCCACCCCCCACCCCCTCACCCCCCACCTCCCCCACCCCCCCCACCCCACCTGACCTCTAAACTCCCTGGGGGTCCAGTCTCTTGAGGGTTAGGTGCATCATCTCTGAATGAACACAGACCCGGCAGTCTTCTACTATATATGCGTTGGGACCCTCATATCAGCCTGGTGTATACTGCCTGTTTGGTGGTCCAGTGTTTGAGAGATCTCAGGGGTCTAGATTAATTGAGACTGCTGGTCCTCCTACAGGGTTGCCCTCCTCTGCAGTTTCTTTAAGCCTCTCAATCTTGCATTTCTTATGTGAATCAGCATTGGCATGTATACTTTTACAGTAACCAACAACTCTTTAATTGAACCTAACATCCCCTCAAATCCTGCCCTGCACTATGGAGTATAGATATCGGAGGAAAACCTACAAAGCCTACTTTACTAAATCATCATAATCCAAGGTTACATTCTAAGTGTTCATTCTTATGACTACAGATAATCACAGTCTTCACCTTCAGCAAGGAAATGTCTCCATTCCAAGATGCAATGGACAAATATCATAGAAAACCACAGCCAATCAAAATGCAGAGTTCTGGAGGCCAGAGAAAATAGATCCAATTACAATGCAACCCCTACGTCTAAGACTCAGAGAACACTTCAGAAGAGGGGACAGAAAGACTGTAAGACAATATCAGGGAGTTTGCTGTGAGACTGTGTTCCCTAGGGATATCAGAAGGTACACCCAGAAAGTCTGTGTACCATGACTGCCTATACATAGGCTGAACAAAAACAATGCATTCGACAAGCTAAAGTGGGTGGGAAAACCCTTTGAATCCCCAATCCTAGACAAAGAACTACAGGCAACTAAGGAATGCTGTTAGCAGGAGAAAGTCTTCCCTAGATGAGCACACCAACTGGCTATCCAATACCCAATGCTCAGCTCTGATAACACACATACAAGTAACATTATACAGTCTGTGCTTGTTGTACTTGTGTATTTAGGAGCATATGTGTATGTACATATGCATCATTATATGCAATAACAAGTAATGAAAAAAGAGACCGTGATTTGGAAAGAGCACAAAGGGATGGATGCTGTATGGGAGGGTTTGGAGAGAGGAAGTGGAAGAGGAAAATGATGTAATTATTTTATAATATCAAAATACAAAGAAATGATTTTAAAAGAGGGTATTAGGTTGCCACATTATGGTATCTACAGAGGATACTAAAATATGAGGGTAGCATATTAAACCCAGGGGGATGGTTCCTCCTTTCAAATCCTCACATTTGATTATTTTCTTTATAATTGAGCATTTTCTTAGAGCAACTGATTTCTTTATTATCAATTTAACTCTTGTGTCACAAGTAGAGTATCTGCCATGTCTTCCAAGAGAAGGGAAATCAATGAAAGCAGCAAGCAGAGCTCTGGGAAGTCTGCTTTTGATGAATTATGTCCTTAAAAATATACCTGGTATGTGGTTCAAAATGTATTGATTAGGAACCACTGTTTCTGTAATGCACGTTTTCTTGAACTTCCTCTGAAGTGACAGGGCTTAATCAGAAGCCCTAAACAAGAATTGACAACGAGAAGGAGATAGAATAATGGAGTTGTCCAAACTTCCAAAAATAAGTGATAATTTTAAACACACGGGAAACATATTGATGTCTGTGTTTGCATCACCTTCTCTGATTTGTATCATGAATAATAAGCTGCTCAACAAAGGCTTGTTCTATGACTGCCTTAATGTTCTTGTGAAACCTTTCTGTATGCTATTGAATATCAAGAAATTGAACACAAGCGGAAAGCATTCTGAAATACTACGTGTACGTTTTAAAATCTGAGCTTTCATTGCTTTTGTAAACCATGAGCTTTAAATAAACACTCTTTGTGAAGTTAAAAATCACTCTTCTGACTTTGGTTTGTATTATCACTGCTTAAGCTGTTAGAAACTTCAGTACCGTTAGGATTCTTATATGAATGCCATCTGTTAGATATGAATTAGTTACTCTACTAAATACATAGCCAAAAAAATAAAGTGTTCCCACAAAGAAGTCAGCTATGTATAATCACATGCTTCTCAAATGCCCAGCTCTCTATGGATAATTCTTAGAGAAACTTCTAACTGATTCCAAGAATATAATATTGTGATTTTATAATTCTAAATATCCATAATGTTATTATTCCCAAGTACTTTTAAACTATTTTAAACAGAAACAAAATACAATGTGCTTTGAATACATGATGCATATATATACATATATATATGCATATGTGTACATGCATATAAAGTTATACAGAGGTAGTTATATAACTATATCAACAACTATCAATCACCAATAAAATTAATAACATTTAATCTCAATACTAACATAATCTGCTTGTTCTACTTCTCAGTTCATACTGAACTCAAGTTTACTATGATGGAAAGTTTGCTGATCTTAGTTCGATGATCTTGGACTCCTGCCTCCTGCTTTGTCAATCGAAGATCCCTCCAAAGAAAATGACAAATTTTGACAAAATTTGCTTTAGCCCCATGAATCTCCCAAGATTTCATCAATCATTTGTTCATTCTTTGCTTTTAAACTCTTAACTGCTTCATCTCCATTATGTCAGCACCAGAACAAATCAGTCAAGAACTTGCAATGAATAGGTTAATGGTTCAGGCCTTTCTAGACAATCCAAAAATGGATTGCGATTTCATAGGACACAGTGTGTGCTTTGCCATCTGACCCAATCCAGTCTCAGTTCTGTTACTGCAGATCTGAGAGTTCAAAATCAACTTTGCTCAGTGTCTTTTTTTCCAAATATACAACTTCAGAACACTAGTGGATCTCTATCAAATGGGGGTATGCCTTGTGTGGCATTCAGATGCCTTTTCAATACAGAGATGTATAGTGAACCTCATTGCCTTTTCCCTTTTCTGTACTGTTATAAAACACATTGTTATTATTGCTTGAAATGGCTGCATTCTAAAATCTCACTTATTTAATTTCCTTCTTAAGACAAAATGTCCATATAAATGCATATATGCATATGTGTATATGCATATATATACATATGTGTGTGTATGTGTGTGTGTGTGTGTGTATTTGTGTGTGTCTATAAACTAAGCCCATTACTTTCATACCTTTGAGCTTTTGTGGAGTTTAAGAAACTTCATGAATACGTTTTCCAAGAATAAACTAATTATATCATCTTCATCTCCTAATGCTTCCTTGGGTTAGATTAGAACTGATAAAAATCTATGTTATATGCAAGTAACTACTTATCACTTCACTCAAGTACAATTTTTAAAGGTGGAGTTTTTGCTCAGAAGGTTCCCATTAGGCATGGCACCTTAGAAAGTGATTCATTTAAATAATAATCCAATTATTAAACTTTAAAATGCCGGGCCTTTTAAAGATGTTTGCATGGGATCAACGTTTTGCAAACTTCTGCCTAATGTTATTCAAAGATCCTTTTCTTATATTAGAAATGAAGGCTTCTGCTCGGCAGGCGTCATGTGGGAGCCATGAGAAGCCTTTTCCATTTCTGAGGCTGATCATTATGATTCCTAATTTTCCAACTTCCTAGTCCAAAGTGCCAGAAAGAGGACTGAGAATGAGAAGAATAAAAGTCTTTGCTCTCCTTGATCAGCTTAGAAAAGCAAGCTATCATTCTGCTGCAGACTTGTCTCCACATTTTGAGGAGGAAAAAAACCCATTTATTTCCAGAAATAATGCATTAGAAGTTCTTTTGTGATTTGTAAATCAATTTTGCTTACTGTGGCTTAGGGCTGACCTAGGTTCTGTGTCAGGTCCTGTCGATATCATTAGATAAGGTTGTCTGGTGACTATCGAGATGTTAAGCAGAAAAATATTTGGGGCTGGAAGATCTGGGGGCAGGTTTAAATTGATGTGCCACCTGGATGTAGTTAGAGGACACCTGGAGAATGTCACAGAATTCATGGAGGACTGCAGGCAGGAGATAGTGTGGTTTTCTTCAGAAAGCCTTTTTTTGAGTGATCCAGGTTAACATCTTTGCATATAAGATACACAGCAGGTTAACAACAGTAATAGCTGCATTAGCATTTACTTGCTAGATCCCTCACACATGATGGCTAAGATCAGGCCTCCCCCTCTTCCACTCATCATACTCCATTGGCTAACTTTAGAAACTTTTACTTGTATTCTCATTGTGCAAGAGGAGAGTTTCAGCAATGGTTATGTTCTTAGCATTCCTCTGAGGACTAGCTATGACTGATACAGCCACCTTTCAAACCCTAGAATCCCTGATCACTAAGCCCAAGAAACTAGTCTCTTTGACAATTCTAAGACTGCCTGGAAGAGTTAGTGAGAAGAATGATGCCCGTGCAAAATAACACTGATGGGCATTGTTAGATGAGATGAAAACTTGTCCATTTCCTCTAAATCACTCAAATTGTGGAACTAAGAAAAAGACAGTGCTTATTATGAGAGACACCAATTGTGCTTGATTATTGACAGAATTTATACATGCACACTCTCTATTCTCTTATGTCAAAAAGGGCTTATGTTGGAGCATCTTTCTAATTACCTATGTATGTTTCCCTTTTCTTCTTTTCTTTGCTACCAGCAACCACAGGCATCTTCACGAACTTCAAATTTTAGCAATTGGCTGTTCCCATTCACATCAATCCACTCATCACTGGGTAGAACAATTTTATTGGTTTTTTTTGTTTGTTTGTTTTTATTATCAGATATTTTCTTTATTTACATTTCAAATGCTATCCCAAAAGTTCCCTATACCATCCTCCCACCCTGCTCCCCTACCCACTCATGCCCACTTCTTGGCACTGGCGTTCCCCTGTACTGGGGCACATAAAGTTTGCAAGATCAAGGGATCTCTCTTCCCAATGATAGCCGGCTAGGCCATCTTCTGTTACATAAGCATCTAGAGACCGAGCTCTGGGTGTACTGGTTAGTTCATATTGTTGTTCCACCTATAGGGTTGCAGACCCCTTCAGCTCCTTGGACACTTTCTCTAGCTCCTCCATTGGGGGCCCTGTGTTCCATCCTATAGATGACTGTGAGCATCTACTTCTGTATTTGCCAGGCACTGGCATAGTCTCACTTGAGACAGCTATATCAGGGTCCTTTCAGCAAAATCTTGCTGGCATATGCAATAGTGTCTGGGTTTGGTGGCTGATTATGGGATGGGTCCCCGGGTGGGGTAGTCTTTGGATGGCCCATCCTTTCATCTTAGTTCCAAACTTCGTCTCTGTAACTCCTTCCATGGGTGTTTTGTTCCCTATTCTAAGGAGGAATGAAGTATCCACACTTTGGTCTTCCTTCTTGATTTTCTTGTGTTTTGCAAATTGTATCTTGGTATTCTAGGTTTCTGGGCTAGTATTCATTTATTAGTAAGTGCATATCAAGTGACTTCTTTTGTGATTGGGTTACCTCACTATTCAGGTGACAGCAGATACTGGTAAGGATGTGGAGAAAGAGGAACACTCCTCCATTGCTGGTGGGATTGCAAGCTTGTGCAATCACTCTGGAAATCAGTCTGGCTGTTCCTCAGAAAATTGGACATAGTACTACCGGAAGATCCAGCAATTCCTCTCCTTGGCATATACCCAGAAGATGTTCCAACTGGTAATAAGGACACATGCTCCACTATGTTCATAACAGCCTTATTTATAATAGCCAGAAGCTGGAAAGAACCCAGATGTCCCTCAACAGAGGAATGGATACAGAAAATGTGGTACATTTACACAATGGAGTACTACTCAGCTATTAAAAACAATGAATTTATGAAATTCTTGGGCAAATGGATGTATCTGGAGGATAATTTTTTTGTTTGTTGATACTGTTGGTAGTGTTTTGTTGTTGTTGTTGTTGCTGCTGCTGTTGTTGCTGTTTTCTGTGTGTGTGTGTGTTCCTTATCTGGCTGGTTAGTTTTGGTGCCAGGGTCTTGCTATGTAGCTGAGCCTGACTTTGTCTCACCTTTACCTTCTTGTTGGTTGGATTACAGAATTACGTAATTCTGAGGATCAAATATGTGGCCTTGATAATGCCATCCTGACACTTTGGCTCCACACAATTGTTTTCTGGACCCATACTAGAATTCTTATATTTGCCTCCATCTCATTCTTAGGCCTATACATATGTATTCTCTTCTTACTTCTGATTTGATGTAAAAATTTCCAATTTTGTCTTTGGATATCCTCCCTTCCTTTTCACATCCATCAACCAACTACAGGTATTATTAACAGAAACCATTGCACTTAGATTGGATATCTGCTTTCTTCCATTGAGTCATTAGAAACCTTTGTGACTTTCCTTTCTGCCTTGCACTGGTCTGATCCTGATTCATTCTTTTCTCCCTATGCCGCAGTTACTACACTGTCTGCTTTTTAGTTCCTCGAATGTGACAGCTAGTTCCCCATCTCAGGAAATTGGCTATGCACGTTTGCTTTCTAAATTCAAATTCTGCTATTGCTGAATCTCAATCTTTGCATTACCATTTCCTCCTTACCTAGATGATATTTGGAAGATTTCCTGTCACATGTAAGATTTGGAGAAATCTGTGCCTTTCTTCTTAGAACACTCAGATGAACGTGCAATGACAGCAGAGGGTAGGTGTAAACTTCAGGATCCCTGTCACCCACCAACAAGATTCCTGGCCCAGAAATATTAGCTAAGTAAAGTGTGTGGCTTATATTAAACTCCACTAACTAAGGACAAAAGTCATTTTCCTCATGCTTGTCCTTTGTTGCCATTATTTGTATCAATTATAGCTTGTGCCTAAGAAATTATTACCGTGGTGCATCACAAATCAGACTTCCACTCTTCCTAAGGACACCACACACTGTATAGTATTGATAGTGGCAGAAAAGTGCATCAAGCTTCAAAAGAAAGGTTCAAGAAGTACAGTTTGATGTTGTCTCTACTTTCTAATAAGGGAAGAGATCAAGTCATGAAATGAAATTTAAATGCCAGTAGAGGAAGACGAGAAGCCTCAGAACAAGCTCAACCTCATTCTGAAAGAGAAGTTCACACTCTCCGATGGGCACAGTGACACCACTCTGCACCTCACTCCCTTTTCCACACAGTAACATTATAATAGCCAGAGGGAACTGAAAATCATTAGGGAAGGGGGTAGCTTTGCTGTGTTTCAAGATCCTTCTATCTGGTGTGTGCCTCTGAATGATGGGGCCTGCATTGCATGCCTCTCAGATAACTAACTGAAAACATGTGCTCATAACTATTAGGACCTGTTGTATTGATTCACAAGGCCCTGTTTAGAAAACAACACACTCTGATTAGAAATGATCACACAGCCGGTCCTAAACAGGTGGCTATCGGAGGAATCTGTGGATGTTTATGACTTAAAAGGGGCAAGCATTGTCTCTTAAGAAGTCTCAGATGTTCTTGGAGTAAAGAGACTTAAAGGCAGCGTTTGCTTTATTTCTTGCTGGTTTGTTGACCTATTCTACTCAAAATACAAAATGACACATTCTATTTCTTTCCACCTTAAATGTATATCACACTTTACACAAGGGAGGGGGATACATCTCTAGCTAATTTTCCTTAAACAATGTAAATGCTGAATTCTGTCAATAAAAGTCTTTATGATTAAATGGCTACTAAAAGTCTAGAGAGATGGCAAAACAGGAGCATATATGACTCTTTCAGAGACTTGAGCTTGACTCTGAAAAGCTGAAGTTGAGTGGTCAACAATTGCCTGTAATTTCAGCCCCAGAGGTTCAAAGGCTCTCATTCCCGCTTTGGCTCCTGAAGGCACCCATACTCCCATGTATAATGGTCCCTCCTCACACATAGACACACATGATTAAAACCAGGAAGATAGATCTTTATAAAAGGGCAAGTAAAATGAATCTATTCCTTAACGATATAGTGTTTCTGCCTTTCGACTTTTCTTATTGACACCTGCTTATTCTGTAACAATCTGATTATTCATTTTTCTTCCCCTCCTTTTTGAAATGATTAGGCTGCCTGCAGTACTTCTTTCCAAAATCAAATCTATTCCAAGTTGATTAGCTTGGCTCTATCCACCGGCAATACTGAAAGTGACATATACCATATTTCTTCAAGATAGTAGTGAACCTAGACTCCACATATCTGCCAGAGCCCTCGTGTGTGCTTGACTTCATAATGGTATTTTTAGTTTCTAGTAATTTGGAAAAAGGTGATGGGTGATAAAGTCAGAAATAAAGTGTAACAATATGGTATCCAGCTCCATCTATATATAACACCTAGGAAATGTATAGAAAAGTGAATTTCCATTCCAATAACACCTGTGACATTTAGACATTGTATAGAATTTCTGCTTTCAGTCTTTGCCTGTATCATATGCATGAACTAGTTTTCTCTAAATTTAGTCAGAGACCTTCAGCTAGTCAGACACTCAGAAGGTATATGGTTCAGTGAATCATAAATGTGCGTGCATTTATAGCTTCTGTAATTCTTGTTGGTAAATGGGTTAATAAAATCAGTATCATATTTGGAAAAACTTAGAAACCTCAAACCATGAAACTCAATGGAAACTTGAGTTATATAAGACTTTCACTTTACAATGCAGTTGTCATTCTTGGTCCTGACTATGGTTTATATATTATATCTTCTGGGGTAGTCTTGCAGTTATGAACTTGGAGATAATTTTCTCATGAGTACAGTAACTAGCTTTGATTTCCATTTAATGATCTAGCCAAAACATGGCAGAAGTCCCTTCACATCGTTCACCAACCATTGTTCTAGACGTCTCTCCTGGCAACATTTCTCTTTCCATTTAGGAAGCAATGCTATTTTCCATTTTATACCTCTTCTATATAAAATACTAGTAAAGTGTTAAAAGCTCTCAAACCCCCTGGCAACTGTACTCTTGGTAATAGCTATATCTAAAAAATTAAAAATAAACATTACAATGGTTTTAAAGCATACTGAATAGCCTTTCTCTTTTCTTCACTCTATTTTACTCTGAATTTTTGCTTGCAATATTGTGCACCTGTTCAGGACCAGAAGAATGAGGATCATTCATTTCAAGAAGTATCATGGTTGTAAGCAAGGTATACATACAACCAGTGAAAAGAGAAGAGGTAATATGCTGACAGTTTCTGTTAGAACCAATGACATGATTGACTGGAAAATTCAATAAAGAGTTCATCCAAAAAAAACCCACGCTATCAAACATCTGTCTACACACAGACACTTACCTCTGCAAGACCCTCTCTGGAGACAGTTGCTGAACTTCAGGATAGACTAGCTGCCAGAAAACTCAGTACACTGTGCCTCAGTCTGCTGGCCTTTCACAGATGAAGAATGGTGACCACTTGGTCGCCTAGCCTAAGGTGTTTTGTTTTGTTTGTAGATAGTAGATCTTCAACTGTAGAGAGAAGAACATGTCTTATATCAATAATTTGCTCAAGAAAGGTACACAAATAAAAAAAATGGTTATGGCAATTCTTATGTTTCTGTATCATAATTTTCTAAGTTTTAAAGTTTTTTTCTGTGCATTTGTAGTTATATACAATTGCACTGTATAAGAAGAGAACACACTGAAAGCATATGGTTGGTGGTAGTGAAGTAGCAAATCTGTTTCTTGTCTTGTTGGCACTGGAATACATCTCATTAGGATACTCAAGTTGTAGTGTTGAAGTCTAGTGTAAAGATGTATCGCTGTGTATCTAGTTTGCTCAATTTTTAATAGTACATTAAAGGTTCTGGTAAAAATGAAAAGAAATTCAACAAAGCATAAATGATTTGTCTCTAAAAATGACTATTAATCTATAACAGTAAAGGGTGGTCACACAACAACATACCAGAGGAGTTCCTTTTTGACCTCTTGTATTTCATTCATAGTTATCCTACTTGTACAATAGTCCAGGATAATTCTTTGCTCTTATTTCATCTGACACAAAGGAGACAAAAGGAATCATCTGACTGCCAGATGAAATTTCTTAAACTGTGTGTGGTTCTAGGGCTAGATTCTTCTCCTTTCTTTTTTCCTGAGAGCTGTTTTGTTTTACTTTGTTTTTCCTTATTCCAGGGTACATTCAGTGATAAGGACTATTGGTAATAGTTGATAAAGATTGACTACAGTTGAAGGTTCAGGGAAGAATTTGAGATGGCCAAGGTCTGATTTCACAGCCATGGTCTCTCTTCTCCCTTCAATTTCTTTCTCTTTCTTTCTCTCACTCACTCACTCTCCTCTTTCCCTCTCTCTTCTCTCTCCCTCTCTTTCCTCTTTCTCTCCACGTCCCTCATCTCTCTCCCCTGTTTTATCTTTACCTGTCTCTCTGTTTTCACTACCTCTCTCTCCTCCTTCTCTCTCCCTCTCCTCTATCTTCTCACTCCTTCCTTCCTTCCCTTTCCCTGTCTCTCTGTTCTTTCTCTCATGTCAGAGACCATCCCGTGAGAAAGTGATCCCCTCTCAAATCTCTTTAACAAATCAAATGGCCTTGTGCTAAGAGCTGGTTGCCACCCCCTTTCCTCCCTATTCCCTTCCTAACACCTAAGGCTGTAAAGTTGAATAATGGTCCCCTCTTCCTTATCTCTTCCTGAGTTCCCATGACATCCAAGGACATGTGTTACGCCTGAGCCCAGCCTGACACCCAAGGCTGTCAAGGAGGATCTATGTTCCAGAGCTAAGATGCAGAGTGCCCGCAAGTTTGGCGCCTGACCTCAGCCCCCATGTCAGCAGATGCCCACTTCTTTGTTCTTTGTATAATTCTCCCTCAACCCCTCCCATATTCCCCGCGATGTATGCTTTAAAAAGAAGGCACCTCAGCTTAATAAATGAGACCTTGATAGGTACAATTCTACTTGGTCTCCGCCTCTCTTTCTTTTCCTCCCATTTCCTTCCAGGTTCGCGGTCCCCCTCGCACCCACGAATAACTGAATCCCGCAGGACGGGATACTCTCATCTCTCTGTGCATGGGTGTATGTATGTGTTTGCATATATGTGTGTTTGGTGAATACATGGGTGTGCATGTTTGCATGCACATATATGTGGCTCTGTGTGTACATTGTGTTCAGGCATTCTTGTCTCTGATGGTATGTGGACTGATCAGACTTTAACCATTAGGATGATTTCTTCAATTCCTTCTCTACCTTCTTTATTGGCATTTGCCCTCTCGATGAACTTTGGGCTTGCCCTTTCATGTAGACTGATTGGCCAGCATGACTCCAGGATTTGCCTTTCTACATACCTTCACTTTCACTGTGTTCACAGATGCTTAACACAAAAGATGTAGCTTTATACAGGTGTTGGATATAGAAACTCAAGTTCTCAAGCTTGAAAAATGATCACTTTCCTCACTGAGCCCCTAAAACTTGGTTTTTTAAAAAAATTGTTGTTTGTTTTATTTTGCATATCCCCTTAAAATATTAGTGGACAGTTTACATACACATGGATATATATTGTGATCTAGTACCTAAAAATATATTCTGGGATTCTATAGTATTTTGATGCATGCTCACAATGCAAGGTTATCTTTTTAAAAACAATATACAGACCTATTTATATGTATATAACTGCCTTGTTATGATGTCAAAATATTTTCTCCTAGTCATTTTGAAATATACAATATGTCAGTGACTATAGTCACCTTAGAATGACATAGAGCACAAAAGTAATTGCTGTGATCTGTAACTTTGCATCTGTTTGCCAACCTTTTCTTATCTCCTTCTCCATTCCTTGTTTTTAGGACTCTGGTTTCCAGTATTTTTATTTCTCCATCTATCATGAAAGGAAGATAAATTTTCCTAAAAGTTATGAGATGTGCTTCACCATACACTTCAGTTTCTCATTGTAGCTTTCCTGTCCCATTACATGCATATTTAGAGTTTATATTCTTAGACAAGTAAGCACAAAACAGGAATTTGATCTGGTGCAGTAGAGCTCAGTCAGTACAGGGCTTTCCATGTAAGCATGTAAAACAGAAGTCAATGAACAGAACCCACGTAAAAGGCCAGATGTGGTGGTATTCTGTTCTAATCCCAGTTCGGGGAAATGGAGACTGGTGATACCTGGGGCTTAGAGACTAGACAGCTGAGCCAAATTGGCAAATCCCAGGACCCGGAGAGAGTTCCTACCTTAGATAAAAACATGGTATGTGAGTTTCACACTTTCAAACAAGTACACAAGTGTACACATACACATACACATGTGTATCTGCACACACAGAAACATCTTGCACATACACACCTCAACAACAACAACTAATATAATAACATCAATGAGATAATGAAATTACTAGCTTCAAATGCATACAAAGGTTTATATCTCACTGTAATACACACACACACACACACACACACACACACACACACACACACACACACGTTAATAGTCAAAGCACCTCACTGTTCTTTACTCCCAAGGTGTACCATCCTATGGCGATTATCGTTATCAATTCGCATGTGACAATGAAACATTTGGGCTTTCATGTCATTTTTTTTTTCAGAGTTTGGGTACATTGCCAGCCTGTAATGAAGATTATAGCTAAATAAATGACTCAATAGTCAACCTTCTAGAAATGGTTGTATTTAGCTTTTAGGGTAATCGCAACTTCACTGTGGTATTAGTAATCTCATCAACTTTTTGGTTAGGGATGGATAAATAACTAGCTTTTAGTATGTAAATTACCAACAAAAACGTTTTGCAGAAAATGGGTCAGGTTAGAGATGCAAATGAGGCCGAAAATGTCTCATTAGGTTTTGAATTGCCTTTTTTTCCCAAGCATTATAAATCTTGTGAGCTTTTGGGGTAATTTTCTTGCTTGAATAAGTTAGTAAGGTCTTTCCCAATAATAAATGAACAAAAATACCTCTAAAACTAATTCTGCTTGAAAAGACAGAACAAATTGAATGTTGAAGTATCATTTATTAGAAAGTTACCCAATATTTCTGTTTCCTACTATTTTCTGATAATAAGGTGCCCAAGGCACAAGCAGAGTTGCACAGATTTTGCGTACACCACAGTGCTCAGGTACTGAAGAGAAATCTCTACCAATTGATTCTATTCAAAGTCAGTTGTCCAGTCGAAGGAGGGGTATTTTCCACTTCTCTTATTTGGGTATTGATCATTAAGGGTAGAGTGTGACTCTTGTCTTTGTTGGAGGAATGGATTGTCTTTCTGGAGAAGGTCTCTTTGGTTGTCTTCTATGAGGTTTCATTACATTGCTCATTACTAAACCATGTTTTCAGGAAAAAAAAGTGCTGTATAAAACTGTGATCTCCCTAATAGTACAGCTCTTGGGCCAGTATGGGCTGTTAATTGATAACCATGGATAGATAAACTCAGTGATTCTGTCTTAGACCTCATGAAACACTAATGAAATATTGCCACATCACAGAGCTAGGCTGTCAGGATGCAGTTAAACACATCTTCCCTTAAGCACATCAGCTTCCACTCACAGACCACTAATTTAGAGCAGACTAAATTAGCCTTGTGTGACAAAGTATGAAGAGTTTGCTGGTTCTGGGTGCATCTATCACAGCATTGCCAATGTTTAGTAATGTTTAACATGTCAAAGTCATGACAGGGGGGCTGAAGTTTTGTCCCTGCGAAAGCTGCAAATGCTAAATAGTAAATCTGCAATTACAGCAACTATCTCTATTTAACAAGCTTAAAAATATCTACAAGGGAAATCAATAGACTTGCCACCATCATTTGGTTTGTTTCTGTGCAGGGGCTAGCTGAGGATAAACAAACTCCATAATTGGGGAAGTGCATTAGGAGAGATTTCATTTGTACTGTTGACTACAGCCAGTCCTGCTGCCTGAACTCATGGAAATCAGCTCTATTTGAAATGCCCACGGCAGTGATTGCCCACTCTTCCATACATCTACCTTTATTACTTCCCGATAGCAATCCTTCTAATAGATCTTTGTGTGTGGGGGGGGTGGGGGTGGGGGAGTGTGGTGGTTTGAATAAGAATGGCTGCCACAGGCTGATATATTTGAAGGCTTGGTCATTAGGGAGTGGCACTTTGTTGGGGTAGGTGATGTCTTGTCAAAGGAAGAGTGTCAGTAGGGTAGGCCTTGAGGTTTCAATAAGCCCAGGCTAGTCCTAGTATCTCTCTTCTTCACGCTATTTGTAGAGCTGGTTAGTGAACTCTCAGCCACTTCCGCAGCATCCTTTCTGACTACACACTAGTATGCTCTCCTATCATGAGGACTAACTTTCCAAAACTGTACAGTTAAGTGCTTCCCTTTATAAGAGTTGCCATGGTCATGGTGCCTTGTCACAGCAGCAGAACACTAAGACACTGAGAATTTTTTCCCCCATTTTTCTTAAGAGATCCAAATTTTATCTTTACATGTCATGAGTTCTTATGAATGAGATTTTATGATTTCATTAATTTATACATGAAGGAAAGCTGTGAGCTAGCAGGCTTCACAAAGTCATCTCATCATAATTGGCTTGCACTGCCAACCAACTAAAATTTTATAGATAAATAAGAAATATTACCGGGTGTTTCAGGAGAGGCTAAGGAAGGAGGTGACAGGAGACACTGAGTGTATTTAGACTCAAATCACTGGGTTAAAACAAGAGGGCTATTTGGGTGCTCTGTACCTGTCTTGTGGCATGTTCTTTGGTGTAAGATGGTTACTTCAGTAGACAGGACAGATAACTGGAGAGTGAACTCTGTCTATGTGTGCATTTCGATGGGGGTATATACTCGCTTCACTACTAACTCTCCTGCTTACCTCATGAAGTCTCACACCTCCTTACTTCTTACCCCTGGGTTCTCAGATCTTTCTTTACCTTTTATGGTAGTTACATGTTTCAGACAGTCTGAGATGCTCTCACTCTTGTCAGCATTGCCATTCAAAGACAAACTTCTTAGACTTCAAGGGAGCAAGAAGCAAACCCCCGGGTTCTGTTAGTCACATTCTCTAACTTACCTCTCCTTCATAAATGCAGAAAAGACCTATATAGTTTTACTTGTGTATGCAGTTTACTACACACCGTATTCTAAACAAATCCATTGTATCCTGCAAACAGTTACACAGTAACACAGTAAGCATGATTCACTATAGGATAATAAAATACAAAGGATGTAGGTTCCCTAACTAAGATTATGTCCTATATGCTGATACTAGGATGAGTTCAGGCTAAATGACTCCCAATCTAATGCTTTGTTATACAGGATGAACACAGAGACTCTGAAAAACATGTCTCTTTAACTCAGTCTGGTGATTAACATAAACTCTTTCCACACATTGGGAATCCATCCTTGTAATTGGTTATTTGTGGCTGTGCTTCACACTGAGATCCCGCAACATATCTGACTCTTTCTCCTCAATATACACAGCATCAGGTAGATTAGAAGATCCACGCTAAAAATTCGATGCATATTGTTGCCCTGGTTGAACATACCCTAAAGTGGTTATCAAGGACGACAAATACATAGAGAATATCTTTCCTGCTGTCCTCACATTGGGCTTTGGGTCTTCAAATGTGAATGTATAATTCCCCTTATGTTGTCATGTGTCTGGACATTTGGTCTCAAGCTGGTAGCACTGTTTTATGAAGTGGTAGACTGTGTGACATAGGCCCTAGTGTACGGGTGTAGGCTAGGATAGGCTGGTCTTGCAGGTTAGAATTTGTCTCTGTTTCTGTCTGGTTTCTGCTTTCTGGTGTATGAAATGTGGAGTGGTTGCCTTTCATTCAAATTACCACCCTACCTCTCCTAAGCCTGACAACTGTGATGGGCTAAAATCGTGTGCCCCCAAAAAAGTTTTCTTTAATTTTCTTCCTTCCATTGCTTAGTCACAGTGACATGAAACTGACTAATTTAATTAGGAGAGAAGAATTATCTTTTCTGCCATTCATTTATCTTCTAGGCACTTAGCCAGCCCAGACACACATAGATCCTATGTGCTCATGGGCTGCAAGAACTCTGTCATGCAGCTGAGCAGCCAAGTGGTTGGGTTTTTAGGTCTGACCCAGATTCTGCTGTGAAATTACAACTATTTCCATTCGTAGAGCTTAAGATCTGTATTTGAGAGAAGACAGAGTAAAATGCCCCTCTCCCATGTATGTGTTCATTGCCAGGACTGCAACTGGAATCTTACTTTCAAAGTATTTAGAGATCTACATTTTATGTGTATGTGTGTGTTCCTGAATGTGTACATGGGGACCATGTGCATGCAGCGCCTGCAGAGGTCAGAGGAGAGCATGAGGTTCCTAAGGAACTGGAGTTACAGACAGCACTGTGTGGAGGCTGGGAATTGAACTCAGGTACATTGCATGAGCAAATGAGTACTTTTAAGGGCAGCATGGCTTCTCTAGTCCTGCAATCTAAGCCTGATTTTAGAATTACCCCTGTCCATGCATCTTATCATTTATCAGAATACAGAGTGGATCAGAGCTGGGTGTTGTAGGACCGTTACTCCCACAGTAGACATGACATATTTCTAGGGTTGCTCCAATTTTATCACAACCCAGTTTAATTGTATTTCTTGATAGAGATGCTCATGTGAATGTAAATCTAAGTTATTTTCTAGGGATATTTTAATCTTTATTAAAAATACTAATGATTTAGGTATAATATTAGTTTGACTGCATCCAAATGTCCCCCTTTTAAGGCGTTAAAGTCCCCGTTTCATGCCAAGTGGCACTTTACTGTAAGGGTTATACAGGATATGCTTATGATTCTCATCTCTTAGATAACACAAGTTTGTGCTTAATTCAATGGTGATAGAATAATTCCTGAGAGCTAATTAATTTAAAGGAGGAAGAAAATATGGAACTCAAAGTTAGGCACTTTGAATTTGCTCCATTTATGTTTATGACATGGGTTAAATGATTTAATTTCTCCCAATGTTGGGTCTTCATTTTATAAAAAAAGAATGTTATATCTGTTATCCCTAAGGTGTCAGCTAATTTGAATGTCCCACTGTAGGGGATTTCTCTTACCACAAGGGACTGGAGCCTATTAATTGCTTCAGAAGTATGTCCACAGACAAATGAGGTAGCACGGGAGGGAGAGAGAAGGCAGCTTCCTCATATCATGTTGTTTGTGTTGTTCTTCTTTGTTGTTTTTATTTATCTATAGTGGTGTTTACTAAGTTCCTTCACTGTCTGTGTGCTTCCCTTGTCAGAATGACTATGTTTGTGATCCAAACAAACGCAGATAGGAAAACAACTGAAACGGTACAAAAAGTAAGCCCTGTACTAAATAAACACACTGTAAATGTGACATGGTGATGTTAAGTGTCAGGCAAAGAACTATAGCCAATTTACATGGCAGTATTACTTTTGGTGAGAGGATAAACTGAATCATACACTATGTCCTGTTATCCCAAAGTGTTTTTCTTTGCTGTGATCAATTTAATGAAATAAATTAAAAGAAACTATTTATAATGTATTTTGTTTGATAAACATATGTTTTTGTAAATGCTATGAAGACTTGTTAAATTTAACCTTTCATATTTTGGGGTTATAATTTTATTTTAAAATTTAGTTTGAGTGCAAAAATCAATGTATCCTAAAATAGTTTAAGTTGAAATTTTGTCTATAAAGAGGAATATGATAAGCTATTTTATTATAATATAATAATTTTTATATAATATATAATATAATATTTTATATAATATACTTACTATATTCAAATATTTACATTTTAAAACCTATTTTGATTTTTCTAAAAAATTGTTTTTCAAACTAAACAATTTTTGAATGTCATAGATTGGGGTAAAATGTATCACCCATGTACATTTTGCAAATACTTACCT
Source organism: Mus caroli (assembly GCF_978045245.1). Lineage (NCBI taxonomy): Eukaryota > Metazoa > Chordata > Mammalia > Rodentia > Muridae > Mus > Mus caroli. The sequence continues at coordinate 80,759,757 of NW_028227265.1, read as the reverse complement.
TTAAAATCAAATATGTTTTACATTTTAAAACAATATATTTTGATCATATTCATTCCTTAGCAGTATGAATATATGTATAATTTATATTTGGAAAGTATACATGTATATAAGACTATCATCTGGCCTGATTAATAATCCTTCTATTGCTTTCTGATGATTCTGATTTTAAAAACAAAAACCCAAAACCAAATTCCATTGTTTTTTTTTAACAGATCGCTAAAACCTCAAAGAGTATAGATATACTTACATTTGTACATTATTAATCCCAGCATGGGTTAGGTTATAAGGTTCTGTGTGTATGGGAATGGATGAACAGAGACTCCACACACATATACATACAGGGGAGGAGATGAGAGGAGAGGAAGGGAGGGGAGGGGAGGGGAGGAGAGGAGAGGAGAGGAGAGGAGAGGAGAGGAGAGGAGAGGAGAGGAGAGGAGAGGAGAGGAGAGGAGAGGAGAGGAGAGGAGAGGAGAGGAGAGGAGAGGAGAGGAGAGGAAGGGAGGGGAGGAGAGAGAGAGAGAGAGAGAGAGAGAGAGAGAGAGAGAGAGAGAGAGAGAGAGAGAGAGAGAGAGAGAGAGAGAGAGAGAGAGAGACTGAGATTCCTTGGAAGTGTTTTAAAGTTAGAATGACTGCATGAACAGAGAGAAAAGAAGTGAGTGTGATTCTTTAACAAGCAAGGAACTGAGAACTGAACTCCCTGGACTGTGTTGGAAAAGCACCAGAAGACTGAACTTCAAACTACATTTTCCCTAGTAGCAAAGTTTTCTCTGAAGAGCTTAACAAAGTTTTAGTTTTCTTTACCTAAATCTCTGACCTCATAATGCAGTGGAAAGCAGGAACAAGGGGAAAGAAGGAAGGATGAAGGGAAAGAGAGACGGAGGGAAAGGCAGAGAGGAAGAGAGGGGGGAGGAAAGAAGGGAAGGAGAATAGAGGGAAGGATGGAGGGAAGAGGAGGAAAGGAAGGAGACAGTGAAGATGCCCTCATTCTGATAACTTGCCCTTCAGTCTTGGACATGAATTTATAAAAACAGATAACAATCATGTCCTGGTAACAGGATTGGGTTTTGCCATAATGATTTATATGTGAATGCATACCAATACTATCCACCTAACATATTTATTCCTAGATCTTAATATTGTCTATGACTGATGCTTTCCGTAAATGCATTCTCCATTCATTTGGGCAAGAACATTATTGGACTTCCTTTACAACACTGGTCCCAATACCTGATCGAGTTTCAAAGAGTCATCAGGTTTCACCAAACCTTTTTTAAATAAAATATATACTACTTCTTCTGCTAAGCAAATACATAGACAAGCAGCACCTTCACTTGTAATTCACCTGCATCCATCTGCATCTGTAGAGATGAACCCATCCCTGTCCCTACTTACTCCTCTACCAAATGTTATTTATTCATGTCATTTTTTCAATTACCAGAACCAAGCTGAAAAGTGAAAAAAGTACTTTAAATAATTATTTTTCCTTAATGATGCATTGTGAAATACCTAAGAAAAGTAATTATGCACATTTTAAATCTTGTAAAAATTAAAAAATAAAACATACAAATGCCTCATATAACTTGATAGCAGTTACTACCTTAATTTTCTACTTCAGTATGCTATGTTAAGATAATCAATTCTTCCTTAAGAAAGCTGATTATGTTTTTTATTTAATTGTTAAACTTATTTCTCTGACCTTCTGCCTGCTTGATTTTAAATATTGCAAATATTTTCATCTGGGTTTGTTTTCTCTACCCCAGCCAACAAGTCGTATCCGACTGTTCAGGGATGTGAAGAGGCTCACTCATAACACCTGTGTGGAGGTCAACGCTGTGTAGTGCATTTTACAAAAGAGCTAGCACAAAACAAGGCATCATGTTGCTCATGTCATCACTGGATTTGGACCTTGTAGAAGCTGAAAGCACTGTCTAGCAGAAAGGAGAGATCTGCTCTCCACACTAATTCACACCCAATCTGGTAAGTGGCAGCTCTGAACTTGTCACTAGCTAAGATGGCAGTTTGCTTAGCTGACACAAGCTGGGAGGAAGCGGGCTGATGGCTACTCTCTAAGGGCAGGGGAGAAAGAGAAAGTAGGGAAACTGAAAATAAATAATACAACACAGTTGTGATGTAAATTTGCCAAAGAAGTCAGGAGGGAATGCTAACCAAGCACAGAGACCCTTGCTTCCAATGCCCATGTTGTGACATTTCAGATTCTTCCAGTGTCAAACCATCAGATGCAGCAGAGTGCGACAAGGCCTTCAGAAAGACCAGCATAGGTACTTTTATTTGATTTTTTTCTTCCAATATATTACAATGAAGGCCAATTTTAAAACAAACAAACAAACAAACAAAAAAACAACACCTGATAGTTACATTCAAAACAACAAGATGATAATAAAGGACTTTGTTCTACTATTATAAAGATATGAAGATAATAACTAAGTTTTACAAATTATCCAACTGGGCTTATACTTAAAATTGAACTTGTCTGTGCTTTTACTGCATTGCAAATGAGGATGCTATATGACTTAAAGTGTCTCTAACTGTAAGTATGACACCATCAGAATGAGTCCTCTGTCCTGCACCAGGATGAGGGTGTTTATATTTACATCCTTGGAGTAATTGTATCCTCACAGGATCCCAGGCTGCACATTCAGAAGGCATGAAACCATGTTTGAGGGATCTGTGCTAAGTGGCATGAGATATAGTTTCCAAAGACTACACAATCAGGATCTAAGAATAAAGAAACAAAATCAGAAAACAGCATGCTAAAAGCCCATTTCCTCTTCGTTTGTAACAGAATTTTGGGGGCTGGAAGGGATAGAAGGAAAGAAAGAATGAAAGAAAAAAAAGAAAAAAACAGGAAGGAAATTAAATTTCTATTTTCACAGGCAATAACGTGTCGTACAATTTGCAATTAAAAATAAATTAGGCACAAAATCTGCAACAGATTGTTTTTAAACTTTCATTAAACCTCTTGAGTTATGCTGCTAGATGCAATGTGCTAACAGAAATGCTAGGGTTGAAATGAGTTCTGGCATATAAAATAAAACTATGTCTTCAATCTAAAAAAATTAATTTACAGCTTAGCTGATTGGATGTAGCATTTTAACACCACTTTGGAGGTTGAAGAACAGCAAGCGCCATAATCTGCTGAGTATTTTGATCACTACCACACAGGCATGTAACATACTTTGTGTTCAAGGGGAACCTTTATCCAGGATGCAAAGCTTGTGCTGAATTATAATCACATTCGAAAAGATTGCAAGCCTGTGGGTATTAAGGTTTGCACTCCCAGGCTTAGCCAGGATTTAAGCAACCTACTCTGGGACCATACAGCTGATCTGACAAGATACTATTAGATCTTGAAGTTTAGTTGCATTAGAAGTTTTCTATTCAAGATCTCAGACATTAGACCTTTTTTAGTGCTAATCAAGAGTGCTCTCATGCAAGCTCCAGCATTGACACTTAGAAGCAGATGGAATTCATGAGAGAGAGAGAGAGAGAGAGAGAGAGAGAGAGAGAGAGAGAGAGAGAGAGAGAGAGAGGAGTCACAGACACAATGGTTAGCTGCCTAAATGAAAGGAAATCTTGAAGGTCCAAAAACAACTTCTGATATCTTAGATGTTATTCCAGATTTCTTTGGTGTATTTGTCTGAAAAAGATTTGTGAGATATTTTCCCTACTTGATTTAAATAACTTATTGGAATGACAGATGCCATCTGTATCAGAAAGCACTCAACTATTTTGCTGAACTTTTTCTGTTCTGATGAATCAGGGAGTTATTTCGGGAGCAGGTGTTGCTCACATCCAGTCTCTAATATGTGATAAAGGGGAAGAGAGAAGGCGAGCTCAGAACTCAGTTTCACATACTCTCTCTTAAAGTCATCACAAAACATTTCTGGACGAAATTTGGTGGGAGAATAGCACTAGTTATATCTATGTGGTTAATGCACAGCTCCTGAATCTAACATCTTGTGTTCTTTTATAAAATTTTAATTGTCTAATGGGTATTTGGGGATTATTTTATAGTTGTGCCTTTATGATTGAAAAGTCAAGGGTCTATGATAATCTCAGAACAATCTATTTCTTTACTCTTATCTAGCATTTGTTTTATTTTCCTCTTCTAGCAAATTTTTTTTCTTTCAACTAAAATAATGTAAAAGAGAGCTTTCCTGGTAGAAGTTGTCATGGATAGAGACAAAGAAGTGAATACCATCTCTTTTCCGGGTCATTATGGTTAAAGGCAATGCGGTTAAGTGTATTTTATCTTTTGTTTGTGACATGCCCATGGTTTCTATGTTTGGTTGCCTCATCTGCTTAGAGACAAGCCTGGGTGTAATGTAGCTAGAATCTGGATCATTGGTAAAAAGTATCTGATTTCCACACAAGTTGAGTGGAGACTGCAGGTGGCTGTAGATAATCGTACCAATTCTCTGAATGTGAGCTCAACAACCATATTGAATTGTACTTTCAACCCAGTCAGGTAACAGCTGGAAAAGATAGTTTCAGATGTGTACGTATATAAGACAAATTGGAAAAGGTCAGGGTTTAGGTGATGGGCTTAGATTTCAAAGAGGTCCTGATAATACAGATAGGGATACATCATAAGGTGATGGGAATACTTTCAGAAAACATCTCTTGAGAGAATATAAGTCAATCTACAGTCAAGACACCTGAATGGTTATGCTTCTTGTGGCAATATCTTCAAAAGCCAAGATCTACAGACATAGATGAATGGACAAAGATGATGCACTGTGGCACAAATAGCTGGTATAGTTTAATTTAGCTGTAAATAAGTAACAAACCACTTCCTGATTCGATTTAAGTCCTACTCCCAAAATGAAAGCAATACCAGGTACCATTATAGGGTCGAAAACCTATGGCTAGATAGTAGGTCCTCTAATAGGACCTACTCGCCCTCTTTTTTTCTCACTAAATGAACATGGTATTAAATGAACTTTTACTGACTTAGCATAGATCAGTATCTCTCTTAGCCATCAACTGTGAAGCTTATATTTGCAGTAAATGATGATTAACATAGTGACCTATTACAGTAACACAGTCGGTGTCCCAGGTCCAGGGAATAACAGATCTCAAGGGGTGATGGAACATATATCTCACACCCCTTTGCCCAAGCCCCAGACATCATTACAGAAGATATGGTGAAATGACTGTAAGAGATAGAGGTGTGTGGTAGAGGTGACTACACACAAAGAGTAACTTCTAGTCACAGTAGAGTGGCACATTTAAACTCACAAAGGTTACAAGAGTGTTAGTTACAAAGCCAGTGTAAGACTAATGCATTAGAACAAATCCCAGCATGGAGAGGGGAGCTGACCGCAGACTCTCATGGCAAGCTAGTGAGTTATTAGATACTGTTAGCTGCTATAAGATATAGAGTCAATTTTCTCTAAGAGTGAAGCCCTCATAAGTTGATCATACTCCATTGAAAGGTCACACATTCAAGAATAATTCAAGTTTGTGTTTGCCATCCCAAACTAGCTTTCATAGATTTAAAAATGATGGAGAATTCGTTGGGTATAGACAAGTTAGTAGATCTGAGAAGAGTTAAGGAGTAACTACAAGCAAAGTACATTATAGGAAATTTCCAAAGAATTAACTGCAGATGGTTCTCTCTGTGTGTTATTTAAAAAGAAAAATGAATTTATAACTTTCAAAAGAGACTGGAAGGAACTAGAAATTAACAGGTTAAGCCAAATAACTCAGATTCATAAAGACAAAGCTTGAGAACAAACAACAAAAGGACATAAAAATAAATTAGGACAGTTGGGACAATGGAGGGCATCATCAGGAGAGGGAAGGCAAGAAACAGTAAATGGTGTTGAATATGATGAATGCAATGTACACGTGTGTAATGTCTCAGTGAAGCCTATCGTTTTATATATTTACTGACAAAAATAAGCCTGCAAGTGAATAGCACATGTGCACGTACACATGTACACATGTACACACACACCCAAACACACACACACACACACACACACACACACACACACAAACACACTCAAACCCAAAAACTACACCTCTGAGTCTGTAAGCTGCACACTTCTAGTCCTAATATCCAGCAGTCTTTGAGGCACTATCAAGCCAAGGCTCACAGGGATCTCATTGCAAAGAGGAAAAGATAATCTTCAAGGGCCTGTGATTGCACAAAAGCTCATTCCTCCGGGATGTGTGCAGCTTTAAAAGGATGAGCCTGGTGGCTTGAAGCATTCTATAATAAATTCAAGAAAGATTAAAGACGTGAGGTGGCTGATGGAGGGTAGGCAGGATGTCCAGCAGCTTGGCTGTGGTATTCCTGAATAAAGTGACGCTATGCTTTAAGTTCTCAGTGTTTGATCTCTCTAAAATAAATGACATCACTCATTATGCCATGTTTTTTTTTTTAATCTTTTATGTCTCATTTTCTGGAATTTGGCCCTCTTCTGTTCTTCCTCTACCTTTCATAGTATTCATTTTTAGTGTCCCTTTCCTGTCTTGTCAACATTGTCTTTATTTCAGAACTCTGCGTAAGTTCTCTGACTTTCTTATCGTCCCAGTGGTTTGCACTTCATGAATTTTTGGTGATTTCTGGTCTGTATCTCTGCCACTGGTGATGTTCTAAGACCGAGAGCTGTATTGGCATGGCTTACTAGAAACAGCACATCTGGGGAATCAAAGCTAAAGTACCATAAACTGGATTCAAAGTCTTTCTCTTCATTCCTTTAACTCTTATCCATTCCTACTCTTTTTTCCATCTTCTACAGATTTCACTTTGTTTCATAAGATGATAATTTATACAAATTTGATGTTATCATTTTGAAAACTTTCAACTTCACTATGAACATCCAATGTCTGAAGACCCTATGGATCTAACCTGAATGAAAAAATGGTTCTTAGATCTGCCATTACTTTGTGTGAGACTTCGTTGTTTTTATAGTATTGCTCATCATCTTCCTGTCAGATGTCTGCAATAACTCTGTTATCAGAATGCTCAAGAACATTGGCAATCAAAACATAGTCTCAGGAGTGTCAACATTAAAATCAGAGATGTTAGAAAGAGAAGCTTTTTTTGTATTTCTTTTTTTATTAGTTATTTTCTTTATTTACATTTCTTTTTTGGTTTTTCAAGACAGGGTTTCTTTGTATGGTCCTGGCTGTCCTGGAACTCATTTTGTAGACCAGGCTGGCCTCGAACTCAGAAATCCACCTGCCTCTGCCTTCCAAGTGCTGGGATTAAAGGGGTGCAACACCATGCCTGGCTTTATTTACATTTCTAATGTTATCCCCTTTCCTAGTTTCCCCTCTGAAAATTCCCTATTCCCTTCCCCTGCCCCCCAACCCACCCACTCCCATTCCTGGCCCTGGCATTCCCCTATACTGGGGCATAGAGCCTTAACAAGACAAAGCGCCTCTCATCCCATTGATGACAGACTAGGCCACCCTCTGCTACGTATACAGCTAGAGCCACAAGTTCCACCATGCATTTTCTTTGATTGGTGGTTTAGTCCCTGGGAGCTCTGGGGGTACTGGTTAGTTCATATTGATGTTCCTCCTATGGAGCTTCAGACCCCTTCAGTTCCTTGGGTACTTTCTCTAGCTCCTTCAGTTGACCTTGTGCTCTGTCCAATGGATGATTGTGAGCATCTACTTCTTTATTTGCCAGGCACTGGCAGAACCCCTCAGGAGACATCTATATCAGTCTCCTGTCAGTAGGCAAAAGAGAAACTTTTAAGCCACATCAGCCCTATGAGATAACAAACTCTGGGTCTGCTGCTTCATGTTATTAAACCCTTTTGGTGAGTGTTAATATAATGAATCACACTGGTCTGGTTGATGCATCTTCTGTTAGCTAAATAACTCTTGTTGGGAACGACTCACTTATTTTATTTCCTCTATGCATAGATCAACTGCTAACTCCTATTAGGTGATGTAATTATTAGAGCATTTGTGGTAGTGAGTAGGATAGTACCACAATTTTCTGTATTTCTTCAGGGCAGTGCTAAGTTTTCTCCTCTCTGACTACATGTTGCAGTTGGGTCCATGTGCCCTACATTCCTTTCGTGGAATGTGAAGCCTAAAAGATGGGTTTGACATGTATCTTTAAATATCCAGGATATAGATTTCTATATTTCTTGCTACATACTAGAGTATGTACTAGTACTAGCATTCAGAAATAGTGAGGGTTGTTGTGTCACAATGGGTGGCAAAAATGAGGAAGAAAGCTCAGATCTGACTAAGACAGTTTATGCAGCAGGACTTTCAAGTTATTGAGACTAAGGGACGAGACTTAGTGTTGTCAAACCTGTGTGAAAGTTTGACTTTTTACCTTTTCAGTCTTGGACCTCTTCAGCAATTATTCTTTTCTTTCCCATATAGCCACGCATAAACAATTATACTCTGTCCAATAAATCTGCCTAGTGTTTTCAAGCATGACCATGACTTTGCAGATGTTCATCTATTTGTGAAAGGCTTAATTATATATATATATATATATATATATATATATATATATATATATATACACTCTCTTACCCAGAAAATTCCAACCATTCATTTAATTCAATTCAAATGTTCAGTCCTCTGATGATCTACTCTGACTTCCGAGGACAAAGTCACATGCCTCCTCGTCTCCCACACTGGCCTCCACAGGCCTCTGGAAGGTTTCATGAGCATAGCTTACAATACTTTGCTTACCCGAGTAGTCCCTCTGCTCACCAAACAGCAACTTTCTCATTCCTGGGACCACAACTTTCATTTGTATTCTTTGGGTGGGGGTGGGGGTGGGGATGGGGATGGGGGAACTAGCATTTAGAAAATATTCTTACTGCTTTTCTTATGCATTCTTCAAGAAGCAAAGCAGCCCTGTCATTTGCACTTACAGTCTCTTGTACCACTTTACAGTAAGTAGCTCTTTACACTTTTTCTCATTATCTTCAATATTTGTTTGGTTGCTTTGACCAAAGTCATGTGAGGTTAAGGTTTGCAGGAAATAGCCTGCAATAATCCTTACATCTTTTGCTTAGCTCGCAACAATGCCTTGGTGTAATTAACCCCTTGAATATTGAAACTACAAATTTAGGAAGCAGTTGTGACAGCTTTATGAGAGAACTCAACTGCTAAAAATTATAGCTTTTATCTCTTTCACCTGAATGCATTATCTATGTGAGCCCTGTATCATTTATCTGCCAACTTTTTGCCCAGTCCACAATTTGTGAGGACTTCAGCTCAGTTTCTTCTTATGTCAGAGTCTTAGGTTCCTGGTTCTGTGGGTTAGCAGATGTTTCATCATGAATTTGCTCCTCATTGATCATAAGAAAGATGTCTCAGCTATACAATTCTAATACCTCCTCCTCCAAACCCATCCATTGCTATGGTTGACTATATCATTTTTCTGAGACATACCAGACTTCAATGCTTCATCCCTTGATTCCTCATAACCAATCTAGAAAAGCTAGTACTCACCTAGCATAAACTGGGAATCAGTAAGCTCCAGCTTTGTTCGCTTTGGTGGAAAGGCCCTGTGATCAACCATAGTCTAAACATTTTCAAAGAAAGTCCACAGATGAACCACCCATGTGATTTAAATAGATTGTTATTCAGAGCAACTATAAAAACTCATCTTAACTCTCTTAGCAGTGCCCTAAACTTGAATCATCCCTTTTCAAATATATATGTGATATATTTGCAAACTGTCTTTTGGGTCCCTAGTAAATGTCGTCATTTTCCCACAAAAATGTTGTGTCATTAAAGTACTTGCCTATTTAACAATGGCAGCAGTGAATAAAAACAGTAATATTGACAATTCAGATATGCAGAGAAGAACTTGAAAGTGCTCCTTTAAGTGACAGTTCATGCCTGAGTAAGAAAAAGATATGCATGCTATCCGCTTAGGTTCCTAAGATCTGTGGGAGAAGTGAATATATTTGTGAAATTGTGAAGAAAAAAATTGAAATGTCTGTGTTTATTTTGCTCTCACCTCTCAAACTGTGAAAGCAATGACCATCATGCCTGACAAGTGCTTAATTCTGATGGATAGGCATTAAAATTGTATCTTGTGTTTGTATTCAGAAATGACAGTGGGAGAAGTTTCTCTCTGTGGCTTCAAGCAATCCCAGAACTTTCTGAAACTATATTCTTTATGGACACAGCACATATATACTGACATTGCATACCTATAAATGCATATCTATGAAAGTAGGCCCTGGGACAGATTGGCAACCACAGACCATAGAAAATATAACAGTTACAAAGTAACCACAGTCAAAGGTCTGTAAATGTGTTCCTTCTTATGGCTCTTAAAATACCTACAGTGCCTTTAGATTTCAGCTGGAAAACATAATCCTGCTTCTTTTTGGCATATTCCTTAGCCATAATCACTTTTCATTTGCTTGGAGACTACTACTAGGGTAAAGAGAGCTACTTAAACCGAATGAGGCACCATTACCATCAGTGCAACCAAGGTGGCTCTAAATGGTTCTAGCAGGCAGGTCACATGCACAAGATGGATAAGTTCAACAGGGCTGAGTCATTTCCTGGGTAAGGCTGAGTGGAATGCAGTGGGATGTTGTGAGATTTTCATCAGAGCACGAAGTTCACAATGTGTGAACTGTTTATAGAGAGAATTTTTCGTTAGGCTGGAAGTTGTATCTCATTGCAGACAACTGAAATCGTAAAAATCAAAGCCACCAACCCAGGGGTGTTCATGTGAATAAATGAAAACTTGCTTTCCTAATCCAATTGTAAGTTGTTTCATATAATAGTGTACACAATGTCTTAAAACACCTGACACTTAGGGTTAACATTGGATTAAATCACACACCACATACACACACACATACACACACACACACAATGACAAAGACAAAGAGGCATAAGACAGTTACTTCAAAATATGCAACTTCTTGGAATGTGTTTTCATTCTCCTCCCATGTGTGTCTGATAGAAGTGTTTTTACTTCAGACTCTGCTATTATTCAATTAAATGCTTAACTATACTTTATGTGATCTATGGGAAAATCCAATTTTGTCACTCAGGGCTTGCCCTAGTGATTATATACAGCTTGAACTCATGAGAACTTTGCTCAGGTGACCTTTCATAATGTTCAAAATATAAATTGTCTGAGGTTCCGAATAAAGTTAACAATTGTATGAGACTTCAGGTCATCTAATTTATCAGCCCCATTCTCCCAGGTCCCACTGTCTCTAGGGTGTAGACATCAACCAAGATGAAAACACTTTTAACTTAAGTACTTTTTAGTTTAGTATACAACAGGTATGTGTTTTCACATATATGTGTCATTATGCTTTGATATAACTTGCCTTCCCTCCTTCATTGCTTCCCCAAAGAGAACCTTAACATACAGAGTTAGTTGTCTATGTTTTAATGAGAGATAAAGAAAGGGCATAGGGTTAGGCCTTTAACCTATAAGAAAGGTTAAGATAAAGAAAGGGCATAGGGTTTGCCCATAATCAAAATATATAGTAGAAAGAACATGTTTGGTTTTTTTTTTCAATTAACAAACTTAGTAATTCCACTTCTTCTGTGAACATTGAAGCCAGGAAAAACACAAGCAAAACCTCAGCTAACTATACAACCCCACAGGAGTCAGATATAAATGAGCGGCAAGGTTTGCTTTCAAGAGGAAAGAAAGTTTCAAAGGAGAAAACAGAAGAAAGAAGTGGATAGGACAAAGTTAGCCACTGGCTCCCTGAGCAACTCAAAGAGAATGGGAAAGTTTTGAGCAGGGGATTTTCATGTGGGTGAGCCATGGAACTTTCTGATTGTTTGCTAATTTATTTCAAGACATTTTTGGTTTTGTTATTTTATAATTCATGTGTTGTTTTGGATTTGTTGTGGTATATATCTGTATCTCTGTATCTATCTATTTATGTATCTATTTATCTATATATCGATGTAACTATCTAATTATTTGATAGTATCCTGATTTAACAAATATATAGCATGTTAAATGCTATCATCAAGTGAGCTAACACTTCCTAATCTTACATTTGTGTATGTGTGCATGTATTTGAGTGTGTGTGTGTGTGTGTTGTATGAAAGGGACAAACTTACAGCTACATGATGAAAAAGAAATAGGAATCCAATCTAAAGTACAGTTTGAGGATCAATGCTCAGTGGTTACCTGGTGCTCTGTTATAAATTTCATCACTGACTTAATTTTTGTCTAATTACTAAAGGATAGAACATGGGACCATTGAGAAACAGTCATGGTGAAGATGGAGACATCAGAGCTCACAGACAGTTTAGAGGGGAACCACAAGCCAATATTGAAAGTCAGAAACGTATCCACATACTCAGCAAATATAGGTTCCGGGAAGATTAGCAAACATCAAGTGAGAGGAGCCAAGACAGAACTGGAAGCCATGAAGAAATGTCAGAAAAAGACGTGACAACAATGGTTCAGAAACTCAGAACAAATTCTGGGCAAGAGACAGGGACCAGCTGCATCAGACAGATTTCCATGGCAGTCACAAGACTTTTATAGATTCATCATGGGAAATCACAAACAAAGTGGTATCTTAGCAAGGATGCTCAGAGAGGATCATCCGTCATTGCTGGATGACAGAATCATTGGGAATGTTTGTAAAATATGAAGCCTTGAGTCTACATCATAGCATCTAAGCCATGACCTTGATGTGTAGGGAAGTAGATGTGTTTTCCTTCACATGAAAATGAAAAATAATATTCCTACTTAGTTCTAATTTTTAAAAAATCAGTCAAGATCATCACTGGAGTGAGACTTCACTGGAGGCACCTAGCCAAGGAAACACTGTAGGAAGTCAGGAAGCGCCAGAGTTGCTGGTAGATACGGTGTTCTACCTTTAATTCTCTCGGTTGTCAGACATAGATTGCAGAACGCATGGAGGAACAGCAGTATTTTCTGCATGGCAGACATTTATCACTATGTGGTTGCAAATCATGCTCTCTCCTGAGCCACATTCTCTTATTAGCAACCAGCACGATGCCTGTCTCCTAACCGAAGTAACTCAGGACATACTTCCCAAATGAAGGAATAGATTCCTGACCTGGACTGGCACCTGTATTTAGATTGGTTTTTAACCAGGTTCTACTGTGCATTGTTAAAGCACAGGTCTAATCTCATTAAATTTGCAGAAACAGTTTAAGGCATCTTGGAACGATTTGAAAGAGCGTAAACTCAGAATTATAAGTTACTTGCTTTTTGCTAACCAGGTAACACTTGATGAGGCAGTCAACATTCTGATTAGTTTTTTTTTTTTTTTCTGGTTTGCAAATTTGAATCACAACATCAACTTTGCATAATGCTTAGGAGGACTATAGATAAATCAGAAAAGACTTTAGAGCAGTAATGATATCCCCAAAGTGTCAACATTACTGATAATAACTATTAAATATCTATATAGTCACAGTACCAATCACGGTATTTCACCCAACGGAATTACACTTTTTCCAAATATAGCAGGTAAGAGGTTGGCAGTGCTAATAGTAAATTAAAGAAACTACAAACTGAAAAAGTAGGTGTTCATTATTAGGAATAGTACATCTCTTTAATTTTATAATGAACTTTAATACACATATGCAGACTGAGGGCATTTTTTCAAGTTGGGTTTCAAACACCTTATTTCTTTGTACATCGTCTATAGGCAAATATTTGAAATAAGGAACATAATATACATATTACGCAAAAACCTTAGGAGAGACTACAGCAAAGGATTCTTTTTGGGTTCTTAGACAGAAAACATGACATAGTTCTGTTTGAAAAAATACAGTCAAGCCATTTACAAATGTGTAGGCATGCTTAAATTTCTGAAGGATTGCAAATGTCGCAAGACAGAATAAGAAGTTAAGCACAAGTCTTAATATTATGAAGGCTATTTTTTTTTTTACAAAACAACTTTTCTGTTTAAAATTTGTAAAGAAAAATTTTAAAAAGAACATTAAGTCATCTAGTGAGGGCTGTATGGCAGAGACACTAAAGTATTTGCAGTTATCTTAGATATTACTCAAATTCTGTCATCAGTAGAGTTTCTGGCCCAGCTTGTGGTAGAAACACTCCCACAGGAGAATCTGCTTTTTCAGTGTAGCATTCCAGGGAAGAGGAGGATAGTAAATTCAGAGGCCATTGGCTTTCTGAGTCTCCACATGCACATTGGTGAAGGAAAATGTGATTGGTGATAATACTTGCATGTAGGAAAAATGTAGGTCCTCTGAGCAGTGACTGCCCAGCTGATGTGAGGAAGAAAAATTAGAAAGGACAGAACAAAGAGAGGTAGGCTGGCTATCTGTGCCATCTGCTGAAAACCACCACGCTGTGAAGTTGGTCTTCTGCTTAGTATACATTCATGAAGACCCATGATTGGTAGAGCATAGACATGGATCAACCTCAACACAGAAGTGTCTATGTGTATGAAATAAAATATAGTGGATCAATTGTTACATAGATTATTTAGTGAATAAGATTTAAATCACATAGATTATTTAGTGAATTAAATATGAAAGAAGCCTATCCATTTTGGTGAAGACCAAAGGTTCCAGGCTGGTATAATAATGAAAAGAGCAACAGAGGAGTCCTCAGAGGCCAGGCTAGACTGTCCTCAGATAAAATCTGCAGGAAACTGCCCACAAGGCCATAGTGTGCCTGGCCAGAAGTTAGAGACAAAACAAACACTTGTTAATACATGGTTAAAATATTGTATTTCTGTGTATTAGGTATCATGAGACACCAGAGTGTTTTATTTTTACAAATAATAAGATATTGAAAGTTCATAAGCGTAACAGATGAAAAGTACTAGAAGTCTATGAAATATAACATAAATATTTTTATATCAATACATACATTTATACATTAAAACATAACAGTGCTTTGATAATAAGTTAGGGTCATCTATGTATCTTCTTATGTGTGTCATTTCAGAAGAAGGACTTATGGATACTTTTCTCCTTTTGCTCTGATAGATATCTAAGAAAATGCTTATGAATAAAGAAGACTGAAGATAAAAGTTAAGCTCTAGATTCTAGAAGTTTCTAGGGGTATGACCTTGAGAATGATCTCAACCCCCAATGAATCTCATACAGTCTACCTCAGTAGGATGACAATCAGCCTCTGAAAGAGGATGGTGATGTTTATGTGATTGGGTGTTGTGTTTGTGAAATGCTTTGCACAGACCATGGCTTAGAAGGACCGTACTTCCAATATTGACTGGTATTATTTATCCTATCAAAATTTGAGTTTAATTAGAAATTAACACATCCATCATGGATAAAATAAAGAATCGACAGAGAAGGAATACACCATGGAAAAGAACAGACAAGAACGGACATGGCAGATTGCCTGAGAATTAAAAAACCAGGAAGTCACAGAAAAAGAGAGAAGTCAGTGATATGAGGTCAGGCCCCAGGTGTAGCACCTGTGAATGCATCTGTAGCCTGTTAGTCTTAGCATCCAATTAGATAGCAGATGTCAAATAAAACAGAAGAAGAAACAGACAGACACAACCAGAAGACAAAGAAGCTCAGATGTAGGGTAAATGCTGACTTGCTGTTGGGCAGGGCATGTTCCTTCCTGCTGAATACCCAAATTCTTTGTTATTCTCATTTCCACTGTTTAGCAAATGTTCACTTGAATCATTTCAGGATTAGTGGGTAATCCTATGATAACTTTTATCTCCAGAATTTCCAACCCAAACATTCTTTCTAGGGAGAGTATAGGATGGGTGGAGATTGCACAGACCATATCCCCACTCAATTAGCACTTTTGACTGAGTTCAAAATTTAAAATCTTGGCAGAGGTGTCTTTCCTAGATGCTGATTCCATTCCTCTCAAGTAGAATGTAGGATGCAAAAAAAAAAAAAAAAATGCTCTCATCCAGATCTTTCTTTCTTCTCTCTATTCATCTCTGCTTAGCAAGTCTGGACACCTCCCAGAACTGATACCCAAAGTGGAATGCTTCAGCTACGTAAAGACCAAAAAGTGATGAGCTAGTGTAAATCAAATGAACAATCTTAAAACCTGGACTACCAAATGCTCTGACACCTCTGTAACCAAAAGCAGCTCACTGTGAAGTTTTAACATCAAAGCTTGGGTTTAGAGTGGTCAGATATTTATGAAATGTTTTCCCTAGGGGAGTTTCCTTTCATAGATGTTCAGCAGACAGCAACTGCTCAGATAGGCTGCATACAAAAACCAGAGCACACGATTTCAAGGTTGTGAAGTTAATGTGTTCTTTAACCTCCAAGCAATAATATGTAGAGGGGCTGAGCATTTTCATGGAACTTTAGTTAAAACCAATAAAATATTAGTATTGATGTGAAGTAGTCAACTATGAAATATAGAGTGTAATTTTACAAACACTCTTTCACACATTTCTGTTTAGAGAGAGAGGAAAAAAATAAACATAAATTGCAACCTAGCAAAATATTACAAACTTCAGATGTTACAACTTCATAAAGCAATACAGAAAGTGCCCAAGCCTGACGTTTATTATCATTGACATAAATAGGCAAAATACAAGCTAGTTCCATAACTGCCCATTCATATTGCTTTCATTGGGTTATAGTGAAATCAACCACAAGAAAGAGAGCAAGTTGAATTGAGAAGGCTAGGCTGATTTCAGGACAGGCTTCAAATTCAGGAAATTAGGCTTAAACCCCAGGCTTCATGAAGCTAATCAGAAACTACACCTCCCCCCCACACACACACACACCTGGCCTGAAGCAAGGACTCAATGCTCTTTCTGAGCAAAGAGTCTCATAAAATCATAGATATTGGTTATACCAAACACCCTGGAATTGATAAAGCTATTTATAGAGTAGTTAGATTGCTTAGTTCTTCCTATAACTGGACAACTTGTCATTTTTCCCTAGAACAGGACATTAGGTTTAATCTTGGGAGATCACAAACCAGAAGACTGTAGATGGGACACCAAGATGACTAAGAAAAGAGATTGCAAATTTCTTGCTGATTTGAAACTCTAGTCTTTTAACTTCCCCACCACAATGCTTGTAGCATGACATAACACAGAGAATCTGAAAGACCTTCTTTAGGGAATCTGTTTAGGGAATCTGGGGCCATCTCTATAGATGATAATTAGACAGTGAGCGCTGTTGGATAAATCAGGTCAGCTTAGGGAGGTAACTGCAGCTCAGAGCAAAGCACACAGTTTTCTTGTTGCTTCCTTTTCCAGGTTTCATAGACACTGGTTAACAAAAAAGCCAACCATATGATAATAAAACAGAACCTTAAAAGGAAAGGAGAAGAAGAAGGAGGAGGAGGAGGAGGAGATGAAGAAAAAGAGGAAGAAGAAGGAGGAGGAGGAACAGATGAAGGAGGAGGAGGAGGAGGAGGAGGAGGAGGAGAAGAAGAAGAAGAAGAAGAAGAAGAAGAAGAAGAAGAAGAAGAAGGAAGAAGAAGAAGAAGAAGAAGAAGGAAGAAGAAGAAGAAGAAGAAGACCCATCTTCAGAGAGTGAGAAAGAATGAAAAAGAGATAGCATGTTATAAATGAAAAGGAACATTAAAAGCCATTTGGAGAGGCTGAGAGAGACAGCTTAGTTGTTAGCTGCTTGCTGAATACAAATGGGATTCAAATTCCCAGAATCCAACATAAAAGCAAGATAGCCAGATGGACTATAACTGCAGAACTGGGCAAGGGGTGGGGCAACAATAGATATGTAAATCTGCCAGGGTGTTCCAAATGGTAAACTCCAGGTCCAGTAAGAGACTGTCTCAAAATTATTGTAGAGAGGAATAGAGAACTACATTCATCATCAACCTCCGTTTCCATATGAACATCTACAGGCAAATGCATCTATACCTGTATGTGTACACATATGCATTTACTCACACACACACACACACACACACACACACACACACACACACACACACACACACACAAAGTATGTGGTAATTGGAGGATATGAAAGTAAACTATACAAACGTTAAAAACCAAGAAGAAATAGAGACTGCTGGACACAAAATATAAAACAAAAAGAGTTGCAATAAGCAGCAGCTGTATTTATGAAATATACCAATGAAACAACCATAGAAGCTAGACAAATATAGTTATCCTTATAAAAGAAGATGCTTCCAATTTTCTGAGGAACATCCAGATTGATTTCCAGAGTGGTTGTAAGGAGTAATCTCAGGGTCGTTTTGATTTGCATTTCCCTGATCACTAAGGATTTTGAACATTTCGTTAAGTGCTTCTCAGCCATTTGAAATTTCTCTGTCGTGAATCCTCTGTTTAGTTCTATACCCCATTTTTTTTATTGAGTTGTTTGGTTATTTTGGTTGTTAGCTTCTTAGGTTCTTTATATATTTTGGATATTAGCCTTCTTTTGGATGTGGGGTTAGTGAAGATTTTTATTCCTCATCTGTAGGTTGCTTATTTGTACTATTGACTATGTCCTTTGCCTTACAGAAGCTTTCCAGTTTCATGAGTTCCCATTTATCAATTCTTGATCTTAGAGACTGAACCATTGGAGTTGAGTTTAGGAAATTTCCTCCTGTGCAAATGAGTTCAAGACTCTTTCCCACTTTCTCTTCTATTAGATTCAGTGTATCTGGTTTTATGTTGAGGTCCTTGATCCACTTGGACTTGAGCTTTGTCCAAGGTGACAAATATGGATCTATTTTCATTTTTCTACAGCCTACCAGTTAGACCAGCACCATTTATTGGAAATAGATCCACCTGAAGGCCCTGCTAAATCACTCTTGTGCATATACCCAAAAGATGCCCCACCATGCCACAGGAACATATGTTCCACTATGTTGATCATATCCTTATTTGTAATAGCCAAAAAAGCTGAAAACAACCCAGATGTCCCACAACAGAAGAATGGATACAAAAATGTGACTCACTTACACAATGGAATACTAGTTATCTATCAAGAACACAAACATCATGAGTTTTGCAGGTAAATGGATAGAACTTGAAAATATCATCCTGAGGGATGTAACCCAGAAGGACATGCATGGTATTACTCACTGATATGTGGATATTAGCCAAAAAAGTACAGAATACCTAGGATACAGACCACAGAACTCAAGAAGGTTAACAAGCTGAAGGGCCCAAGTAAAGATGCCTCAATCCCACTTGGGAGGGTGAAGAAAGCAATCATAGGGTGGAGGACAGGGGGTCAGAGGGAGGGAAGGATCTGGGTGGAACAGGGAACAGGGAGAGGAAGGGGAGACATGATCAGATATTGGGGGAACAGAATTGAAGTCCTGAAGGCCAGCAGAAAGAATAGAAACAGGCAACCTTGGGAGGTAGGAAGTAGGGGGACCATCTAGAATGTATTAGAGACCTGGGAAGTGAGAGACTCTCAGGACTCAAAGGGAGAAACCTTGGATGAAGTGCTTTACAGTGGGAAAGGGGGGAACTTGTGTTGTCCACCTCCAGTGGAGGGAAAGGACATCAAGTAGAGGGATGGGGTTGCCATGTACAGTCAAAAGCTCTAACCCAGAATTGTTCTTATCTGAAGGAACTGCAGGAAGAAAAATGGAGAAGAGCCTGAGGAAAAGGAGGTCCAGTGACAGGCCCAAATTGGGATCAAGCTCAAAGGGGGTCCCCAGGGTCTGACACTGTTACTGATGCTGTGGTGTGTTTACAGACAGGAGTCTAGCTTGGCTGCTCTCTGAGAGGCCCAGCAAGCAGTTGAAAGAGTCAGATGTAGTTACTAGCACCCAACCAGTGGACAGAAGCAGGGGACCTCTGTTGCTGAATTGTAGAAAAGCTTGAAGAAGCTGAGGAGGAGGGAGGACTTGAACTCCCAGATCTCTCAGATACTAAGCCACCAACGAGGCAACATACATTAGCTGATAGGAGGCCCCCGACACATATATAACTGAAGAGTTCCTGGTCAGGCATCAGTGAGAGAAGATGCACTTAACCCTTGAGAGATTTGAGACCCTAGGAGTGGGGAAGTCTAGTGGGATAGGAGTTAAAGGATGGGGCCATCCTCTTGGAGACAGGGAGAGGGGGAACAGCATGAATATGGGATGGGGAAATATTAGAGTGTGGACTGGGAGGGGGATAAAGACTGGACTGTAAGAAAAGATTAAATAATGATAATGATAATGTGCTTTCTGCATCAGATAGAGACCATTATAGAGATCTACCACTTGTCAAAATGCAGAGAATAAGTAACTGTTGATTATCAAAACCCAATAAAAATACTGTGTACAGTGCAACTCTGACATCTAAGGATAGGGAAAACCACGGAAATGGGAACAGTCAGTGTAAGCATCAGAGAAGCAGGATGTCTGAGATAATGATGTACCCATAATCTAAACAATGTGTTCACTTAAACAAACCTACATAATAATAGCAGTTGACTTGCCAATGTGAAGGGACAAATTTCACAAGTTCCAATGTCATAGATAGAAAAGTAGACAAAGGAGTTAATAGAGGAGGAATAAGTTTTCTCTGTGGAAGAACTCCCTGATAGGTTATCTAATCTTAAGTTTTCAGCTCCAAACAGGTGCATACAACAGCAGTGCTAAATGTGACTCTATAGTGTATGTATGTGTATGTTAGTATATATATGCATATAGTGTGTGTAAAAATAATAATAGAAAAAAGAGGTCATAAATTTGAGATAGTGTATAGATGGACATGAGAAAAGATAGAGTGGATAGAGGGAAGAAGAAATGATGTAGATATAATACCTAACAAAGGGGAGAGAGAACCTGTAGAGACCATACCTAGAGGTTAGGCATGGCCCCCAGTTGAGGAATGGGGACACCCTCCCTTCTCAAAAATTTAACCCAGAATTGCTCCTGTCTAATGGAAATATAGGGACAAAGAATGGAGCAGAGACTGAAGGAAAGGTCATCCAGAGACTGCCCCACATGGGGATCTATCCCATATACAGTCACCAAACCCAGACACTATTGTGGATGTCAAGAAGGGCTTGCTGACAGGAGTCTGATATGGATGTCTCCTGAGAGGCTCTGCCAGAGCCTGACAAATACAAATGCAGATGCTTGCAGCCAACCATCAGACTGAGTATGGGGACGCCAATGGAGGAGTTAGGGGAAGGACTGAAGGACCTGAAGGGGTTTGTAATCCCATCGGAAGAATAGCAATGTCAACTAATCAGACCCCCTAGAACTCCCATGCACTAAACCACCAACCAAAGAGTACACATGGAGGGAGCCATGGCTTAAGAATATAAGTTTAATTCTATTTACCCCATGCTTAAGCAATTGGAGGGATGTAAATTGACTTGAGCATTAGAATTATTAAAATGTTTAAAATTTTTTCAAAGAATCAGGAAAAATAGATTATCCTATAGCTTTCCAAGAAGCAACACAAGAACAATACCTTGAATCTCCCAAGGATTAGGACATGTGTGAAATAGAGTCTATGTCCATTTATAGCCCCAGTTAGGCATAATGAGTTGAGAAATGTTTATTTAAGTTGAGTGAAATAACAAAAACTATAATCACTTGAAAATGATGTGATAAATGCTGTCTGTGAGGAAAAGTTTTGGGATTGAATGAATGATCTGAAAACAGAAAAATTTATTTATTGGTAGGTTATATTCAGGTAAGATACATTTAATTTTGTGACAAATCTACAGAGAATGACCTTGTGTAGTTGTGAAAAAGAGAGAGCGCTTGTTGCTCCATAGTCTTGCTGGCACTTGGTTCTGTCAGGGTTTTGGATGTCAGCCACTCTGGCATTTGCTATCACATCTCATTCCTTGAAATCACTTTCACTCGTGGCATGTTCTTCGAGAATCTTTCCATGTGTGTTTCTATTAATAAGTCTTTACTCAAGTATTTCTTCCGATCTTTTGCCATTTTCAAGTGAATGGTTTATTTTCCCTCGTGTGAATGTGTTCATTTTCATCTTAAGTTGTAAGAGTTATTTATGGATGCAAGTCATTTCTATGTGGTTTGCAAATATTTTCTCTCTGCTATTGCATGTCTTTGTATGTCTTAACAGTTTTTCTTTCTCACAGTGATTTCTGATGTATTAAATAATTTTTTTTAAAATAGAGGGTAATTTTGAATTTTGGAGGGAAATCAAATTTGGTAGAAAGGAAAAGAAAATCATAATTTTGTCTAGAATGTTTAAAGTATAATTAATATAAACAATAATTATGGAAAAATCACAATATAAATAAATAAAAACTATAGGTCAGGGATGCTATGTATCTGAACCCCATTTGCATTATAAAAGGAAGTTAAATTTTCTTTTATTTTTATAAGTGAAGAGATAATATCCAAAACCATATATGCAGGGAAAAGCAATATAACAGTATGATTAAAAGTGGTAGGGGCTGGGCTGGAGAGATGGCTCAGTGGACAAGGGTGTTTGCTGCGAGATCTCATGTGACCTGAGCTCTATCTCCTGAAACAATGTAGTGTACGGTAAGAACTGCTCCGGCAAGTTGTCCTCTGATCAGCATAATCACACACACACACACACACACACACACACACACACACACACACACACACACACACACAGTTATTTAAAAGAAGTAATCAGGACCACAGATAAGGACCACTGCAAAAGTTAAAAGTAGTTACCTCTAGAAAGGGGGAAATTGGAAGAATCAAGAGATGATTTTTATAAATATATATAAACCTTGTTTAGAAAAACCCATTTGATTATTTATATGCATATAGAGTTGACTAAAAGATGAAATCAAATGCTAAAAATGAAGATGGCTACCTAGTTCTTATATATGTACAATTTTTGAATAATAATACGTTCTCAGCAAACATTCTAAAAAAATTACTTTGAGGAAGGGCTTGAATAGAAAAATGGAGAAAAAAAATAAGTAAAGACTACCAAGAAGGAGCTAGAGAAAGTACCCAAGGAGCTGAAGGAGTTTTCAGGCCTATAGGAGGCACATCAATATGAACTAACCAGTACCCCTTGAGCTCCCTGGGACTAAACCACCAAAGAAAACACATAGTAGGACTCATGGCTCTAGCTGCAAATGTAGCAGAGGATGGCCTAGTCGGCCATCAATGGGAGGAGAGGCTCTTGGTCCTATGAAGGCTTGACGCCCCAGTATAGGGGAATGCGAGGGCCAGGAAGCAGGAGTGGGTGGGTTGGTGAGCAGGGGGAGGGGAAGGGGATAGGGGGTTTTCAGAGGGGAAACCCAGAAAGGGGGTAACATTTGAAATGTAAATAAAGAAAATATCTAATAAAAAAGAAAGTAAAAAATAAAAAAAGAAAAGAAAAAAGAAACCATAAAAAATTTCAAGCATAGAAAATTTGGCTGATTAATTCAGGATGTCCCCATATTTCATCATCAGTTCACATCTACAGCAATGATCAGCAGAGGAGATAGGGGGATAGAAGATCCTGACATAATCTCCCAAGGTTTAACAACTAATGGTAGCCAAGAGAAATTGATGGCGTCTTCATGCACAGCAGGAGCATAGCCACAGTGTACTGAGATGCGCATGATATTGGTTGGTGATAAGTAACCCTGGTTAATTTCATGAGGTTAGATAGTGGGTTTTGGTGCCCTTGTGTAGTGGTGTGGTGGTGAGTGAAGTGTCGTGATGTCTGTAATTTTTGCTGGAATGTTCCAGGGAAAGAAACAATAAGCATTAACTCTGAGTTATGAGCTGTAAGATAGTCTTCATCCTGTCACCTCTATTTGTCTCTACACTATGGAAGTTACCACCAAAAGGTTCTGTTTCTTTTTTGTTTGTTTGTTCGTTTGTTTTTAACCAGAAAACTAGCAAAGAACTAGCAGAGATGTCTGTTTTTAAAAAATAAGAGCCTTCTCTTACATATTTTCATTTTTGATACTTAAAACAAAACAAACAAACAAACAAACAAACAAAAAACCACAACAGAATCGTCGGACTTGTCAAGTGTGATGGTGCACAGGCTATTTCAAATGTAGAGAAGTCAGGGACCACAGGGTTGATGGAATCAGCCATTTCCAGTGTCCAGTGACGATGTGAAAGTGTGTGTGTGTGTGTGTGTGTGTGTGTGTGTGTGAGCACGCGTGTGCTTTTTTTCTCTTTTACACATTTTTCCTTGAATACAGTGCTTACATCTCATCCATCTCCGCCATCATTCAAGTCTCAGAAGAATCCATTGGATTTTAAACTATCCACGTCTGTTCATAGAATCATCTTATTTGCCTTCTGAATCAATTTTCATGGAAAGAATCTGGTTTCTATCCGCACAAGGAAACAACTGAGGTCAAATAATGTTCAAAACATACAGGGCAGTTGCCAAAATTCCTTTCCAGTTTGTAACTGAAAATAGAATAGAGCTGCAACTCCAAGTGTAGTTTAAAAAAAAAAAGAAAAAGAAAGAAAAAAAAAGTATGTGATTCATGTTCTCGTTTTCAGTTAAATTCCTGTGCATGTTGTTACCATCTCTATCTATTCTTTAAATAAAACATTTAAGTCTAACAATATTCTGTTGCCAACTCCAACAAAGATGCTTCATTTTAAAAAGCCTGATTTTTTAGGAGGAAGGTCAACGTTCTCATCAATTAATCCTCATTTCTCATAATAAAAACTACGGGCCAGCTGCTGAATCAGATAGTTGGACACACACTGCTGCCTGTTTTGTGAAATCAGCTGTAGCACATTTGTGCATGGAAAGAGAGCTGATTTTGCAAGATGTTGAGCTATAACAGCTACATATGGCTCACTGTGTTTCCTTCTATATTGTTGCTTTCAACCAAGAAAACATGTTGGGCATTTGTTCCTACCCTCTTGGACTAACTTGCTCTTTTGCAGATCACAACCCTAAATGCACATGGAGTTTTTGTTTCCTTTTTATGAAAAAAAAAGAGGGGGATTGCTAACTGTCTATATGTTATAGCTTACCAAACTTTTATTGTTAGGAATCATATCTTTGTCCTGGGTCACCACTTCAGTTTTACAGTACAGTGTGTCTTGGCTGTAAGTAAGCATGATACTTTTCATCTCTAGGTCATATTGTCAAAAGGAAGACGGGGAGTCATGCTGGTTACATTCCACAGACAATGTCCTCATTAAAAATGACAAAGTGAGTTTTGACTTAAAGCCCCATATATTATTCAGTATATTAGAAAGTCAAGAATGCAACACTAGTCTCCTATTGAAAACAGGGAAAATAAACATATCTTACTTATCAATGTAATTTCTCATTTAAAAATGTCCTTTTACTATCAATAAGTTATATATTTTGAACATTTATATTTTTCACCAAGCTACTTACCTATACATTATTATTTAGATTTTTTTCAATATGATATTGAATAAGAGGAACTTATCTCCCTAGAAAAACAGAGGTGATGAAGTTTTGAACACATCTATATCACTTATTAGTACATTTTTATATAGATATGTGCAATATATCAAGTCTGTTTTGTAAAAAAAAAAAAAAAAGAGTGTTAGGGTCACTTGATGGAGTGGTAAAACTGAAGGAAATGTATCACATAAGTGAAATATTTGGTGAAAGCAAAACGCAAATTTGTCCCAAAGAATTGTAGTGTTCAGACAATTGTGAGGATTCTGGGAATTGAACTAGGGTTCTCTGGAAGAGCAGCTAGTGCTCTTAACTGCTGAGCCACCACAACTAGCTGGTACAATACATTTTTATTTTTCATATATATATATATATATATATATATATATGAATTGTAGTGTTCAGAACAAAAGCATAAAGCTGGTTTTTGTATGCCATGGTAGAACCAAAGCATGACAGTGTTTTTATGAGCAGTACAACAGAGAATAAGATTGCTTTTAAAATCTGCTCTTTATAGCTATTTTAAATAATGGGTAGGGACATTAATTTAACCAATAGTTCTATTATTTCAATTATTATCAGTTTATAGAAATAATACCTAATAAATCGGTAACGAGAAATGATGAAAACACTCAGGCTGATTGGGGATGAATTAGATTTCTAGGTTTTCTAGGACTCCACGCACTATCATCTTTACAGTCACTCATGCCATGCGCCTCAAAGGACTCACAGAATCCACTGAAATATTAGATCTGTTGATAATCCTGAACTTGCATATGGACTTTCCCATGAAGGTAGGAATGACTGTTTCTATGTGGGACATATTGATTACATTTTCATTGTGGTTTACTTTCCATATGGGTTTAGGCAACATATTCTCAAATGAGATTTTGCTATATTTGACAGCTTAGATTTTCAGAGGAGTCATCTGAGGAGGCTCGGATGTTCGGTTAAGCAAAAGCAAATTCATGTGGTATCTGAAGATTCTTATACAAAGAACACAGATTACAGCAGAGACTGGGGTGTGTCCTGCCATGGAGGAGCTCAGAGGGAAGGGAATTTAATTATTGTTGTATAAGTCATTTAAAAAAATTATGACTAGCAGATAAACTTACACCAATAGCTCTTTGGATCAGCAAAGGGAAATTCAGATACAGCATTATTAGGAAAGAATTGTCATCCATCCGACCACCATTCTTTCCTTCCTTCCTTGGTTGCTTCTCTTTCATTCCTTTTGTCTTTTCACCCTTGTCTCCCCTTCCTCTCTCCCTTCTGTTCTCACTCCCATCCTTCCTTCCCTCTTTTTTCTCTCCTTCATGTTTCTTCCCTTCTTTCCTTCCTTCCAATGCTTGCCTGTGAGCATGTTAGCACCATGGTCACCAAAGCAGCCAATTCCATTGTAGCCTAACAATGAGTTACTTATGTAAGATTCTTACACAGAGATAAAGAGAAAACACATTATATTTTCATAGGAATGACAAGTTATCGTAATTGGAGGATGCTCCCTGATGCCTTGTCCTAGCTCAGCCCGTGTCTCACTTGTCTCACAACATTCTCCTTAGTCCTTAGCGTAGAACTGTCTTTTGTTTTGTTTTATTTTGTTTGTTTTTCTTTTAGCCTTTGTTTGTCGCCCACTGTTTTGAATTCTACCCATTTCAGTTTGTGTGAACTTTTAGGTACTTTTTGATTAGTTCTTCTTAAAGTGTCACTTCTGGAAGGACACCTAGATGATATTCAAGTTCAACTTTTTCATCATAGGAATGCTAAAATGGCCATGATGAAAATGCTCTTCTCATAGTCATAGTCATAGAGCTAGGCATGAAAACTTTACAAGCTGACTCCTATTGCAAAAATAGGATGTATGACTTCATAGGCAATCCAGGAAGTATTGTGTTGCTATTAATGATGCTTCCTACATATTTTTCTCTTTTCACCAGACAACACTCAGCTCTTCAAGATCAAGAGTTATGTCTTATTTACTTTTTGTGTTTTTTGTTGTTGTCTGCAATGTCTTGTGTGTGTTTGTGTGTTGTGTGTTGTATGTGTGTGTGTATGTGCACACGCGTGCACATGCACGCGTGTGCAATTTTGTTTTTTGGTTTTTTGGGTTTTTTTTTGTATCAACTATAGTACCTAAAAAAGTAGTTCTATGGGACAGGCTAAATTGAACCAAGTTTTCGATAAATGTAAACATCATCATATTTCTAGGTAAATCACCATAATATACTGATATTACGTGGTATTATGGACTGAAGCTCAAAAAAATGTTCTTTCTCTATTAACACAGAGCTGTAAAGGACGTTCTCTAATTTTTGTATGAACTTGTAATATAGCTCACTAATGGAGATGAGTAGCTATGCCTTGAAAAGTGTCCAGGGTTATTGAGAAGCAGGGCTTGGTCACTATCTTAGAATTCAACATGGAAGGTGAAAAACATTGCATATCCTATAAGCAAAACAATGTTGCTATCGGGTAAATGTGTAGCTTTGCAATCACACTGTGGCCCAGAACAATTACATCCTGTACTCAGTGTCTATGAAACAGGGTCTTGTTCTTTCCGTTTCAGACTCCTACAGTTTGTTGCTTATTATGCATTTCCATTTGTTCCTTTCTCGATTCTTTCATGTTTCGAAATCAACTGAAAACCCTATTGTTTCTGTTTGTATTCCCGAGTCTTAAAGTAAAACAAAGGAGATGATCAGACCTGAATGCCTGTCTCCAGGGTCTGCTTCTTGCGTTCCACTATATCTTAAAGTCACAGCAGAAGGACAATCGAGGAGCATATTTCTGCTATTACTCAAAGTGTAACTTATGATAATAATTCCTTATGATTATATATGCTGAAGTTTGACCCCCCCAGGCTCTTTCACAGATGTGTCAACTCCCCACATCATATGTATTTTTACTTCTAAAAAAATGTAAATGTGATCATTAGCTCACCATATAAAATAATCCAAACAAGAAATCAATTCTAAGCATAACTCACACCACGACAGCCCTGCTGCTTTCCCGACTGTTTAGAACCCACTAGGGCCTCTTCGCTTCTTTTGATTCCATGTAATGAAAAAAGACAAGGAATTAGAATTCTTAGAGGATGGCAGATTTTTTGCTCTTATTTGGAAGAAGGCACTACATTTTTTTTAAGCATCTGAAGCTGACATGTTAAGAGGCTGAAAATGTGGACCCCAGATCACTCCAAATAAAGTGAACGATCTAAAGCCCAGAGACTCCCTTGCAATATTGTGACTACTTTGTACCGACTGGGGAAATCTCTGTGCACTCTGTATAGAGTGCTGAAAATGTTCAAGTCTAACACTTTTAGGTTGCTGTTCACATGACTCTTCCTTAGCAATGCTCACAGTCTTGTAGCTTGAATTATCCGACTTTGGGGGAGGGGTTGGGGAAGCAAAATAATTCCTAAAAATAGGCTGAAAGGTAACTTTTACTGTCTTCAAGGAGATGGAGGGGGTGGAAATTTGACTTTAAATGTATTTTCTACTAGCTAGAGGAATTATGTATAGATGCATGTATATGTAATATTTACAACATATTTGTTTTTGAGTGGTAATTGTAGGTGATGTACTTTTGTTCTCCTGTGTCTCAGATCATTTTAAGGAGGCTTAATACAAAGGAAAAGGTGTGTTTTGTAGTACTTTGTAAAGGCCTAAACATATGGTCACTGTGTGTGTGTGTGTGTGTGTGCGTGTGTGTGTGTGCATGCACGTGCGTGCATGGCATTTCTGTTTCCTTTATAGATGAATGTCTAGGGCTGACTGAAGACAGGTGCAAGCAGTGTGTTAGCATCTGGCCTTTTCCTTGGCTTCCAATCAGACCTTTCTTTTAGCCCAGCCAATTAGTAAAGGAACACAAGTCTGATGATGCTTAATGAAACCCCATCAAACCCAGTGAAAAGAAAGGAGATAGTTTCTCAAAGCACATGGAAATTTCAGTTAAGGGTGTGAGTTCAAGAAGTTCCCAGATTCAATTTCCACCTTATGTGTTCTCTGGGTTTATTGAAACTAAGGTTCATGGCATTCCATTCCCAGTGATAAATTTGGTATATTTCATTTGTCTTAATGCGGACATAGCCTCCATCTCTACTTAAAATAGCAATAGCTTCTCTATCCACAGGGTGCTCACTGCACTGGAGGGTGTTCTTTTCAGTGTATGCTTAAATGTTAGTACTAATGACACTGGAATCCTTCTGACTTTTCAATGAAAGCCAAAATACTCTAAGCATGCCAATGAGCTGTCACCTTCTAATTGAACTATTATGTTAGTTGCTGTACACTGCATCTTTGGGTTTTGTATAACAAGAATTATGGGTAATGTATAAAAAGATTATAGGAGGTAATTTCAATACAGAAAAAAATAATTGTACCTTAATACTAAATAATAGAGTTTTAAATTAAAGTTTACAGGAAGATACGGGGAATAAGATATTGGAGATGCAGATAGTGAAAGCAAGAGGAAGGACGAAGGTATTCTATCCACACCTATTGTAATTGTTTATAATCATATGCTTAATAAGTATATGGAATTTTAAAATATTTTTATCCAAATTGTATATGTATACTGAAAAGGTGACCTGAAGCATTGTTTTTCTTTTTATTATATTTACATTAGATGCTATAGTACACCCAAGCTATGTGATACATATGATTTTGATGTTTCTTTATAAACCTGTAATAAATAAATAATTATTAATAAGCTGTAAAACAATATTCAATTATCAGTTGATTGGTGAATCCAAATTAAAAAAATGCTCAATGTTGAAATGCATAGATCTTACATCCTTTCTCTTGCTCTTTCTATGTATATATATATATATATATATATATATATATATATGCATATGAGTATGAATTTACCTCTGTGTATAGGTATAACTTTACAATAATGATTGTGTGCAAACCAGATTAAAAACACAGATATTATCCTTCAGGCGCTGCCAATATTGTATTATGTAGGTAGGGTGTCTCAGTATTCTGGGGCTTACAGTGTAGGGTAGACTGGAGGTCAGTGAACTCTAGCAATCCACCAATGTTTCCCAACATTGGGACTAGAAACAAGCTATCAATTCCAAAAGTTTACGTGGATGCTGGGAATCAAACTCATTCTTTAGTAGCAACCCTTTAAACCTACCCTCCCCTACAAACTGCTACTGCTCACTAAGTGCCTTTTGATCCCGTGACATGTCATGCATGAGTGCAATATGTTTAAGTCAGTCTCATCCCTCCACCCTCTTGTATTTGGCACCCACCATCACCACCAGCCCCTTCTTCTAACAAGTTTTGATCTCACCTTCATGTCTCCTGTTAGTTTTTGATATTTTTCTCTCTCTAAACCACTGAATTTATCCAGAGCAGCTCTTTGCTTGCCTGTGAGTCCATCTACTAGCTTATCCATGGCTACATCACTGAAGACAATGTACATGTGTGTGAGGCTATTATATCATCACTGAAGACAATGCATTTCATTTCCATATCAATCTTCAGCTGCCATGGGCAGGGTGGAGCCTATGGGCCTTTCTGTATATATGACCAAATATTTCTATGTTTGATCATCTGATGGCCCTCCATAGGCAATTGCAGCTGTCATGAACTCATGAGTGTCATTGCAAACATAACATTTAAAAAGACTTTGAAAGCTACTTTTCTGTATAGCCTAGATGGACAGCTTCTCTAAAAGATGTCATATTTTGTTTCATAAAATAATTCCTTAAATATTCAAATAACATTAAAACGAGTTACGGTATATTTTATTTTTCCTTTTTAAATAAAAAAAATGTATGTATGTGTATATACATGTGCATCTGTGTGACCTCACAGAGGTCAAAAGACAGCACTAGAACTCATGGAACAGGAGTTATACAGGGAGTTGTAAACCTCCAAATGGATGCTGAAAAACCAATTTTAGTGTTCTATGCACCACCATCTATATGAACCATAAATCACACAAACAAATACGTTTTAAAAATATCAATCAATCTTAAAAAGGAATGTTATTATAGACTACAAGTAGAGAAAACTTATCACACATCCCAAAAGGGCTTAGCCAGAATAGATCTTAAAAAGATATTTTAAACTCATTTTGTATATGTGGGAACACTATAATCTTAAGCATTTCCTATAAAACACACCATTTCAAGGTGAGTTATATCCTGGATGTGATGATCTGGGTACCCTCCTTGACTTAAGACTAGCAGCTCACATTGGCCCTGGATCATTTATGCTGACTAAGGTAAACAGAGCATTTGGTGATTAGTAGACAGCCATACAAGTTCTTTTATGGATAAGCTAATAATTTTGGCTTTGGGACGGCTATGTGACTCCTCAGAGTCAACCGCAGATTTGATTTCATAGCACTGAAATCAAATCTACTGCCTACCTTCCTACTTTTATCTGGTTTCCAGGGAGTAGTGGCTTTGAGTTAGATCTATTTTGCATAGCTCTCCTATTAATGTCTGCTGAATTTCAAAGGTTTAGTAATCTATGACAATGCTACTTCCCAGAATTTTATTCTGCCCTGATAAAAAGTGTATTCCTTTTAATATTGGGTTATTTGTTTAAATATTGTCTACCTTACAGTGAATAACACATGGATTTATGGTAATTGACAAAGTAACCTACAGGTAAATATACAACTACAGATTCAGATTATAATTTGTAGCATCCTCTTATTGTCTTAGGAAATTATGAAAATGCAAATATAAATCCATCCACTACTTTTATAAAATATAAAGTTATCTGTAATTTGCGTACAAGCTTGAATAGTTTGTTAACTGTGTAACACTTGAAACAAACAGATCATTATGTCTGGAGCTTTCATTTATGAATACCATAATGCTGTGTACTTTAATGATTTCAAAAGGATAAAGTCTTTCTAAGACGATCTTTTCAATATGACACGATGCATGATAGTTTTGAAACTCTTGAAAAAAAAAAGAGAGAGAGAGAAAGAATGCCCAGGGGTGTGAACTGGAGTCAGATTTCATATAGGCACACTATTTCATGATGGTCAGGTGGGAAGTGTGCAGGTTTAATGCTTTATAATTCTCTCAGTTGCAGCTTTAGAACTTCAAAGTGCTGTAGAACATTTCAAATTTCTCTCCTGCCCATGAGAAAACCCTTTGCATTGAAAGTTGCTTTCAACTGGAATCTTACATTTGGTATTACACAACAGTGACATATTTTTATGGAGATTAAAATTATACACGAAGAATGTCAAGTTGTCCAAGCAAAACCATTTCTACTATTAAAATGTCTCCACTAGATACTATGAAGAGCTATGACCGTCTCATGTCCATAAATAATGCTTATGATAATAAATTTTAAAAGCATTTATAAATTGCACATTTGCCTAAGAATTACCTGTTACTAGACTGCACTTTACCAAGCAGATTTACTTAAGCAAAATTAGGTTTCCTTTAACTTCTAAACAATAAATCTACCCTGATTGCAAAGACAGGCTATCAGTTGGTGTTATAAGGAGAATGACATGAAGATCAATATGTAATTCCTGGGAAAAGGGCATATACTGTACTTTTGATTTGAAAACGACCCGTAGTAAGTCATGAATATAAAACTTGCCTCTGTCAAAATAATTTGTTTGCTGTAAAACTAGGAACCATCCTCAGTTATCTAATACTTCAAGAAATCGTGCCTTACCCCCCTCTCAATTCTGTGTGAAGCTGGCCCCCTTTGGCAACTGAAAGAGCTCTTTGAACCATAGAACAGATGTAATGAAAATTGGTTCCATTAAATGCAGCTGGCAAATTACAAACTGAGAAATTAATGCACCATACCAGGACTCTAGGGGCTAAAATGAATCAAGGTGTGGCTGCCAGATGCTCAGGCTTCCTCGCTGCCTCCCCCAATAAAAACACGACTGCTTATAGATTTGTTTAATAGAATGTAAATTATTAGTATAGGGAAAACAAATTATTAGATCATGGTTTGTTTAACAGAATGTAAATCACTGTGACAGACAATACAATTATAAGGATTAATCGGGGAAAACAATAATTGTGTTGTGTTCATGTAACAAAATTTACAGAGAAGTGAAATTGGAGTGTGTGATTCTCACACAGGCTTTGGGGTCCGGGGAAAAACTCACTGTCTTATGACACACTGGTGCACATTCCCATATGATCCCATAGGATGCAAAACCAGCATGTTCCTTTGTTAATTTCAGTTCAGGTTATTCCACCTCGATGTGCTGCTGTTGGCTCTACTAGGTAAACCTTGCAAAAGTCCATTTAACATCTGTTTGGGAATCGCTCTACAAGGAATCTGTGGTGTCCTCTTGAGTCATTAGCTAAACATCACTTCAAAGGTCTATACTTGCAAGACACCCAAAAGGGTTGGGTGTGCTGGCCTTCTATTGATTTACAAGTGTCTCTGAAAAGCATCCTTAAATTTTTTGTGCTTCAGCTACAGCTATTTAGAACAAACCGTGTCTTTAATAAATATTAAACATAAATAGTTAAAAACTTATTTCCAAGGAAAAGAAGTTAGTCATGTGTAACATATATATTTTATAATACCTAATTAATTATAGGACATGAAAGAAAATGTTATCAAAATAGTTCAAAGAAGATTGAATGATGGGCAGTTTTATTCTTAGCCATTTAGTAGGTATATGTGAGGTGTGTGTTTGTGTGTGTGTGTGTGTGTGTGCATATACTAATACATAATTATGTTTGAAAGGTTTAAGATATTTTACTTCAATTGATAATGAATAGGTGGAGAAGTTTGGGGCCAGTTAATAACCACCATTATCATCAGCTGTCTTGCTAAATTAGCTTTGAATTTTGTAGAATATAGAAAACAAAGCTTTCTGAGAACACAAGAGTGTAACTTTAAAAGTGTTTTAACGTCTCTTTGCCTAAATGGTTGCAATATCCATATGTCTACTATGTGTATTAATAAATCACTTTTCTACAAGTGATATGAGGGGATAAATGAGAGCAAGCTTTTTAGTGGGGGAGGGAATAAAGAAACCAAAACAGAAGGAGAGGAAAAGCAGAGCGACAATGCTAAGAATGTTTGAATTAGCCATCAGGAATCCTTTTACTGTGGTTTACCTAAAACTATATACAATACATAAAAGTGTTTGTGTATACATCTACATCTATAATTGGACATATAATTCTCAAAGCCATAGAGCTAACAGGCATGAGAAACTCCCTTTCGAGTTGTTAGGAAACTACATAGAACTCCAAAATCAATATAGGACATTGCTCTTAACTTTGGTTGCCTCCCAGCCTTGCTCATGAGGGCTAGCTCTCAGAGTACTAGGAGGTGCCATGCATACTGTCAGGAAAGAGTAGAAAAATATAGACCCAACTTGCTGCTGTTCCTAGGGACCACAATATTGACCAGCATGGTAAGAGAATCCCAGCAGCACAATGGTGTCATTCATATCTTGGTACCAACCAAAGATACCTAAGTTCGCCTCAGCAAGATGCAAAGCGAGCCTGGTACTGGAACCTTAACCAATTATCCAGACAACACCAATAACTCGCTAACATGGAAGAGTTACTAATTACAGGCAACTAAGCAATGATGAGAGTAGAAGAACTGAGTCTTTTCTAGGGATGAGCCCCTAATTTTTTTTTATCTCATACAAAGTGGTCAGTAACAGACTTAGAAGGTTATATTAATACATTCATGGCTACATACTATATACTATATCTATCTCTATCTATCTATCTATCTATCTATCTATCTATCTATCTACCTATCTATGTGTGTATGTGTGTGTGTGTATGAAAAAGAGGCCATGAATTTGGGAGTGAGAAAGAAAATAAGAGGACTTTGAGGGAAGGAAGGGAAGAGGAAAATAATTTAATTATATTTTAATTAAAAATATATAAATAATCCTTTCTCTTCATATCTTCATAATAAAATCTATTTAATAAATGTCTAAATTACAGAAATATGTGTAATAACTTTTAATAGGTGAATGGATTGCAACAACAAATAATGATCTAATTGTAATAAAATGTATTTGCATTATATGCACATATATGTACATATATATGAGATTTTTATTGCCCAAAGTCCCTCTCTAAGTCTCTTAAATAGCTGCTAGGCATACAGTAAATGGCCACCTTCAGGTCATGTATATGAAGAAATTCAATACAGTAAAATTAAAAGGCATATACATTTTAGGCATGTGTAATGCACTCTGTATATTCTAACATATTGAAGTGTTTAGATTGGGGTGGCCTATTTACTTTTCTGTCCAATAAAGCTCTGTTCTAATTAGAGCACTGCATCATACACAATTATATTATTGCTAGATGAAGGACTCCTTTGCAAAGTGCACAGATATTGCAATATGCAGGTTGCATGGTTTATCGCTACTCTAGGCATGCAGCAGTGATGATGTTTTGTTTTATGAAAACATTACTCCCACATACAGGGACATACATACTAAATACCTACAATTGCCCTAGACTCACAATGCTTTGCATCACTGATTTTCCACCATTAGTCCTTCCTCCTTGGTACCAAGATGAAATTGTATTCAACATAACAATAAATGATTTTCATAATTCAACAAAAGGTCAAGTCTTTAAATGAGTAAAAACAATCTGATTTCATATCGATAGAGCAAGTACAGGTATGTGCATATCTAAGCATGGTTTCTTTCTTGGAGGTATCCATTTGAGAATATTTTAAGTAAGGATTCTGATGTGTGTGGTAATTAATTGAAATAAATGAAAAAAAAAAAACCTGCCTTATATCCAGACTAAATTTGCTTCAACAGCTGCTGGTACTCAGGCTCTGAATGTCAGCCAATTAGTGGTGAAGTTTTACATGGCTGCTGCCCTAACCAGGCATCCAGTCTGACAGCTCCATTTGTGGCATCAACCAGAGAGATC
This sequence comes from Mus caroli, assembly GCF_978045245.1. NCBI lineage: Eukaryota > Metazoa > Chordata > Mammalia > Rodentia > Muridae > Mus > Mus caroli. The sequence goes on along the minus strand of NW_028227265.1, from coordinate 80,723,625 downwards.
ACTGTTTCTTTCATTTTAATTTTTGTATTTCATGCAGAGGTAAAAGCAGAAAATGAAAGATCTTGAGGGTTTTTTTGGGGGGGGGGGAGGGAGGCTGGAGATTACTCACCTCAACACCACAACACACACAACCCAACGCTTAAAAGAAGAACGTATAGCTGGGTTTACCCAACCTTTGCAAAAACACACAGTAGCGATACACACAGTATAGAGGATACTCCGCCGTAATATGTCAAACTAAGAAATGAACAAGAGGTTATGGAAAAAAAAAAGCACATCATGAGGCATGTCTCTTTGGATCTTAAAATATCCATAAAATTCAGAGTAGCCGCCGCTTTAGGATTATATATAGTTTTAAATTAAGCAACAATGACTTATCAATTACAATCTTTTAGGTCATTTGGAGTTTCATTCTTAAAAGTGGACAGGGATGGCCTGCCAAATAATTTCCTCTGCGTAACCTAATTTATTAATTTTTATCTTAAATTAACACCTGAGCATGGGAAATTAAAGAGTGGGATTATCACAGGTAAAGACCGAAACCCGATTTGTATCCCTGAACAGACATGGATAGAGAAATGCCAGCTTATCACCATTCCAGTGGACAAGAATGTGTTAATTCCACACTCCAAAAGAACATGGAACTAAAATAATAGCCAACAGACACTAAATCCCTTTACAATGCACTCTTCTTATATCTAATACACAGAGCCAGCACATTTGTGAACAGTCAGCCTGTGTGCGAAATGAGAGGTGAGAGTCAGCCACATGGAGAAAGGAAATATGATTCAGAACACAATGAAGTTAATTGGAAATAAAATACATAACATTTATTGGACTTTAAAACAGTGAATTCCAAAATAATTAAGTTAATAAAAGAGACTCGCTCTTTCCTGAACTAAATTAAATGGCTCTAAAATTAATTTCATTGGTTTTTTTAATTCACTGTTAACTTAATATAATGAGCTTTGAAAATTAACTTTCTTGTTTTTGAACCCACAGCCACAGAAGTCCATAAGTGGACTTAAAAAAAAAACTAGACTAAACTTCATTTCTAGGTTTGAGTAACAGCCATTTCATATGCATATAAAGAGGGCACTCTCAAAATCCAAAAGATTTCATTTAGGTATCTAGGCTAAAGTTTGGAAGGACTCAATTACCTACATCGGCTGTCGTGTGGAAATGCAGCCTGTTTTCCTCTTCTGAGAAAGGAAAACAAAAAAAGGATTATCTGAATATCAAATTTTCTAAAATGTAAACATATAAAACATCACTGAACTTGCCCAAATCTAGTAATTGACATTTAGAGGCTGACTTCAACTATAGGTGATGAATTAATTTAGATATTACATTTCTCAAATATTAATTCATGTTTTGTCTATATTATAAAGATGCTTCACCATAGTGTGTTACAATCTCTCATACATGTGCATATCAAAATAAAAGCCAAGAATATTACATCTTGCTTCAATTTAATTTGTATGTTTAAATAAAAAAGTTATGGAAAATTATTTATCTCTTAAATAATTAAATTTAAACATTGGGCTTCCTTGTGTTTAAATGTATAAACTATTATGATCCCTCACCTCTCTCTCTCTCTCTCTCTCTCTCTCTCTCTCTCTCTCTCTCTCTTTCTCTGTATGTGTGTGTGTATATATATATATATTTGGTTTTGTTTGTATAGACATGGTTTATTTATGTAGTCCAGGCCCTCATAGAACTCACTCTGTAGACCTGGCTGAGTTCCTTGTGTTTTCTGTCTCTTGAGTGATGGGATTGAAGGGATGCACCACCACTGTCTGGCCAGAGAAACTGCTTCAGCACATGTGAATCTTCACATTGGCCACCCTAACACTTCCTAACCCCAAAGGTTTGATTTCAAAACAAAGGATATTTTCCTTGGAAGATTTTCCTGGACTTAACACCCAACCTGCATCAGATGACACCCCAGAACACTTGGTGACTTTGAACATCACTGAGGTATAGGCTTTTTCATTGTGGTGGAAAATTGACATCTACTCATATTTGAACACTGAGTGCCTCACCTGGCATTCCAATCAATATGCATTCATTACTACACGAATCCTTAACTATGTCTCAGGTTATTTTAACAGTATATTTTGTTGTTCTGTTTAGGAAAAGCTCTCTTTGGTTGTTTCAGGATATATTTTACGTTATTTATAATCTGGGTTATTTCTTTTGAGTTTGCATATTTTCTTAAAGATAGCAGAAAGAGGCATTCTAAGATATGTTGTTTACTTACTCTCTGACTTCCAAACTTATATGTATCCAGATACATATAATAGCATATTAATTAATCAATTAATAAATTGAATGTAAATAAATATATCCCCAATTTGGAATCCTAGTTTTATATCAGTTACTACTAATAATATCATTTGCTAGGTGTGTTTGCGATCTAAGTTAGCTCTTGATTACTGAATTAATTTTCTTTTCTAGCACATTCTTACTAAGTGTACATAGAGAGCACTTGAAAATACCTTAATAAGGTAGACCCACAATCCAGGAAACAGAATTATAAAACCATGACAAGTTAAACTAAATTCATGACCTAGTTGCATTTTATATATTTAAGGCAAACATACAGACAAGCCTTTATCTTGAATAACTTATATGTCAGTGAGACTCCTCCTATGTGGTGGGTGGGGATGTCAGACATAGTTACTGAGTCACAGTGAAGCCTTTGAGGGCACTGCTGATCCACACATGGCCCTCCTGAGAGAACTAGCTCAATTGTTTTCATTTGAAAATCCCATCCAAATACCCCTCTTGCTCTCTACAATGGTACATGAGGTATTAGTTCATATTATTTTGGAAATAGGTCCTTTCATAAAAAACAGAACTTTAAATACAGCTCACTCTAACATATTTCTGTTTGTAAGTGGAGCTATTCTTAAGTGAAATAAGTGGAATGATCAGATGCTGAGGGCTCCCAGCTAAGGCTGAGAGGGCTCCAAAGAAGACTATATTAACCCAATGGAGGAGCTAGAGAAAGTATCCAAGGAGCTAAAGGGATCTGCAACCCTGTAGGTGCAACAACATTATGAACTAACCAGTACCCTGGAGCTCTTGACTCTAGCTGCATATATATCAAAAGATGGCCTAGTCGGCCATCACTGGAAAGAGAGGCCCATCGGATATGCAAACTTTATATGCCCCAGTACAGGGGAACGCCAGGGCCAAAAAGTGGGAATGGGTGGGTAGGGAAGTGGGGGGGGGAGGGTATGGGGACTTTTGGGATAGCATTGGAAATGTAATTGAGGAAAATACGTAATAAAAAAATATTAAAAAATTAACTAAAAGTAATTTTTAAAAAAGACTTCAGAAAAAAACAAAACAAAAAACAAACAAACAGAACAAAACAAAACAAAAAACAACAACAAAAAAGACCATCAAAGGGTGATGCAGTTATCTGTAACACATAGTCCTTGGGAAGTATATTCCTTTTTTTATTCCATATTTTATTGGATATTTTCTTTATTTGCATTTCAAATGTTATCCTGTTTTCTCCCACAGAAAGTCCCTATCCCATCGCCCCTACGCCTGCTTCTATGAGGGTGTTCCCCTAACCAACCAACCACTCCTGCCTCCCTGCCCTGGCATTCTACTACACTGGGACCTCAAGCCTTTACAGGACCAAGGTCCACTCCTTCCACTGATGCCCAACAAGGCCATTCTCTGCTACATATGCAGCTGGAGCCATGGGTCCTAGTCCCTGGGAGCTGTGGGGTTGATCTGATTGGTTGATATTGTTGTACTTCCTATGGGATTGCAAACCCCTTCAGCCGCTTCAGTCATTCCCCTAACTCATCCATTGGGGACCCTGTGTTCAGTACAATGGTTGACTGTAAACATCTGCCTCTGTATTTGCCAGGCTCTGGCAGAGCCTCTTAGGAGACAGCTATATCAGGTTCCTGTCAGGAAGCACTTCTTGGCATCCAGAATAATGTTGGGGTTTGGTGACTGTATATGGGGTGGGTCCCCCAGGTTATGCAGTCTCTGGATGGCCTTTCCTTCAGTATCTTCTCCACGCTTCATCTCCATATTTCCTCTCGTGAGCATTTGTTCCCCTTCTAAGAAGGATCAAAGCATCCACACTTTGGTCTTCCTTCTTCTTGAGCTTCATGTAGTGTATGTATTGTATCTTGGGTATTCAGAGCTTTTGGGCTAATATCCACTTATCAGTGAGTGATACCATGTGTGCTCTTTTGTGACTGGGTTACCTTACTCAGCCATTTGCCTAGGAATTTCATGTAGTCATTGTTTATAATAGTTGAGTAGTAGTACTCCATTGTGTAAATGTCCCACATTTTCTGTATCCATTCCTCTGATGAAGAACATCTGCGTTCTTTCCAGGGGAGGCATATTCTTGATAGCTGACTCTGTTGCTCAGTGGCCCCTATCATTGATAAGAAGTGCTATTGTTTACGTTGTAGTCCTTAAGCCTCAGTACCATTAGTACATTACAAGCGACTCTGAAAGCAAGGGTTAATATTCAGGTAGCTCAAGGGAAGGAAAAGAGTGCTGTATCCTCTAGCACTGTGTCTGCCCTTCTGTGTAAACTGTAGATACAATCACAAGAGTGAAATAAATCCCCAAAGTGTCCTCCCACCTCTCGATTTTCTTTTTTCACCATATAAAGTGACATAACATGTCATGGTCCGTTTATGCCTTGAATAGATCAGCATGGGCCACTTTGCTGAGAAGTGAATATGTATAAAAATGTCTTCACCTTGATTTTAGAATGTGGTTTTAAAAAAAAGTTACAACAACTAAATGTGGACATTTGAAGTGTTGTTTGTCTTTTTGTATTTTTTTAAGTTTTCCCATTAGTTTACAGTGAAGCAAGTCTCATGTTGGGTGAATTTGTCTTTATTTTATACTTTTAAAACTTCTGGCTTTAAGTTCTACATCTTCTAAATCACGAGGGATTCATTTTAACATTTAAAACACGCCTTGTATGCCTGATTAAATCTTTCTTCTCCACTCACATTTATTTTTCCTTAGAATATTTCTAATGACCTTTAGGAGAGGGCACATCTTCTTTATATGTAAAGAACAGACCAAAAACATCTTCAATAAAGTCTTCATATGTCTTGTAAAGCTGTCTTTGGTCTGGGAAATGAATGCCCAGAGTTCCTAGCAGGCACATAGCTTGTGTGTCTTTCAGGAGGTTTTTCAGCATGTTAGGTATAATAATTCTCAGATGCAACCTCAAAACTCAGATATCTCCCTATAAATATTATAGCAAAATGCTATTTGTTACAGCTAAGATTAAGGCAGCACACAGAGATAGTCAACTCTAATAATATGCACCTGCAGGATATTAGATCAGCTAATTAATATTGCTTTCAAGGTCAGATACATCTGTGGTCATTGGAGAGGTAATTAAAAAGTCAATCTAACCTTTGTAAATTCAATATAAAGTTACAATTGGAAATATAAGACTTAACTGTGGGGGAAGGAAGTGAATTTCTTATATTATTTTTCATGAGTCATTTTAAATCTTTAATGTATGAAAAATTAATTACATTCATTATAGTAATAGGCCCTTCATTTCTTTAGTGAAAGTTTGCATTGGGCTGTCAAACAAGAAAACAGTCATTAGAGGCATAATGCAGATTTTGTAGCCCCTAGACTCTCACAATAAGACAGTATATTTACTATGTTAAATTACCCAGTTTGGGCAAAATAATATGTGCGTGTTTAGCAATAGAAAAAATTTATTGTGGGTATTATCAGTATTTTTCCCTTGAGATTTTTCAAATTATTGTTCTGCTTTTTAGATAAAGGTTTATAACAGCTTTTCATTGCAATCTGTATGCTATCTAAAGGGAAAGATAGCCAACTACCCTGCTACCAACCCTTTGATCTACAATAGTGTCCTGAATACAGGTCTAGGTGACTATGTCAATGGTGGTAGAACGCTTGTGGGAGTAACCACCAATATCTGATTTTACTCAAGGGACACTGCATGCCTGAAATTGCTTAGGTGACCAAGAACTTAAGCTTCATAAATAATAGCCTAGGGTAAAACCAAATTATACTGGTCTAAAAAAATATCAATAAAACAAAACCTAATGACAGTCAGCTATATTCTAAAAGTAAGTGCCTTACTCAGCCATCATCAGAGAAGTGTCCCCAGCAACTGATGGGAACAAATACAGAGACCCACAGACAGACATTAAGCAGAGAGTGGAACACTCAACCACTAAATGGATGTCTCCTTCAAATCCTTCACCTCACATCTCAGGGAACCGCTTAGAAGAGGAGGAAGAGTTAAGATGCAGAGAGGATGGAGAACATTAAGAAAACAAGGCCCTCTAAATCAATACAAGCAAAGCTCATATGAACTCATGGAGTCTGAAACAGCAAGCACAAGGCCTGCACAGGGCTGTGCCTGGACCACAGCAGGTCCACTGGGTATGTATTATGTGTATGTATTCTGCCTTCCAGTTTAGTGTTTTTATGAAATTCTTGAGAGTACACATGAGAAGGTCTTTGATTCTTGGGCTCTTTTGCTTCTGTTGTTTGTTTTGTCCAATTTCAATATGTTAAGTTTTTATTTTACCTTATTATATTACATTTTTATTGTACTGTTATCCCTTAGAAGCCAATTTGTTTTATAATGAGAGACCGAAATCAGGTAGATAAAGAGTGGAGGAGAGGTGGAGAGAAATTGGGAAGATTAGAGGGAAGAGAAACCATAAATGGTGATACATTACGTGAGGGAAAAAAATCTATTTTCAATAAAACAAAGCAAAGAAAATTTAAATCCTAGGATTTGTAATTTACAATTTGCAGAACAAATGACTGGATTTGGGTTCTGAAAGCAATGCCTGAATTGTACAAGCCACAGCATTGGCGCCATATATACATCTGTCTTTACCTAAAGTTTTAATTTCACCCACTAGACTTTCTGTTAGTATATTTCTTTTCCTGTAGACATTTAATGGAGAGGTTTTCTAACATGGTATTTAACAGGACAAGTGATTTATTAAAGAAAAAATGTCAGAAGCTGAATATCCCTGCATCTTTTCCAAATGTTATCAGCAAGGTGATAATGTCCACAGAAGACAATAGTTGCTTCACAAGGGGAAGTTAAAAAATTCATATATTATCATAGATTTTTCTTCCAACAATCACTTTCCAATTTAAAGAACTGCAAAGATGTCCAGGTGCTCTGAACATATTATATGATGTAAGTTGAAGCCACAGTGGTGACCACACAGAGTCACAAACGATGTGGGCATGATTGATATGGGACTTATAAGGACATTGTGAGCAGAAAAGAGGAAATTCAGTGCATATATTTAATTCATATACTGAGAATAAGTCTAAAATGGTTTTCAATTATTGCAGGCCAAAGAGAAATGATTGATACTAATAAGTGGAAATGTTTTGAATTTCCTTCCCATGAGTCTATGCTCAGTAGATGACTTACATGGCTCATCCAAGAACAATCCATTGAATTGAGGTATAGACTTCAGGAAGTACTTACTATAGTGTAGCACTTGATTAAAATTAAATAATAGGTGATAGAGATAAAAATTTAATACTAGCAGTAAGTACCTAGGAACTTAAATTTTCATTAGCTTTAATAATAATGTGTCCAAATCAACTGAGGAGAAAAGCAAGTAAAAGTCTGTTCTCTCAGACATAAAATGATCTCTAATTTGATTCCAAGTTCTAATTTGATCCCATGTACTGAACTGTCACTCATTATAACACCTAAATGAAGTACATGGGTGGGAACTTGCAGAGATATCTAACCTATGGTATTCAGGCCAAGGCATCCCAAGATGGCTGTGAATGTGGCCCAAAGCATTTGTAGATGGCAGTGCCATACCATGATGTCAAATGACTGGATACTCCTTCAGATATTGCATTCATTTGTGTCAATATAATTATGTCCCATGCTTTAGAAGTAGCAGGTACAAAATACCACATATTACATTGGTTTTTGTTCTATCAAAAATATACCACATAAGAAAAAAAATATATATGTATAATTCTAATGGTAACTGAGGAAAATTTGATCTTAAAAGGCTCCTTTGAAAAGTTATTATAAAAAGGTTTGAAAAGTACTTCTGAGACAAGGCTGAATTTCAGTGTTTATATAGACAGTAGTTTTTTTTTTCCTGAAACTATAAATTCAAAGGTGAGTTATCATTGAATCAAACTGTAGTTGGACAGAAAATGCCCAACCAAAATGACAGGAAGGAACTTGAGCCTACCACCACTGTCATCCTTGTACCCAATGGACCAAGGTTGTTTACTTGCTTAGTCTAATAGACAGAATCACTAACTATACTCATGTGCACAGTCTGAAAGTGAAATCAGTCACTCAGAACTTTCTGGTCTTCAGGGACTGTGGGTCACATCAAACAGTGACAACCACAGAATTGTATTATATTGGTCAGTTTGCTGTGCAGTAGAATTTTGCTAGAATCCCCTACACATTTGGAGCTAAAAATAGGGCTAGCAATGAATAAAAGGCACGGAAATCACAATGTTAGAGTTAACATTCAATCAATATCCACAGAATAAGATAAAATTGCCCTGTTAGAAAATCAAGGACTTGTTATTTGAAAAATTAAGTCCATTTAAAGTTTACATTTTTCTCAATTTGTTTTTTCCCCTTATGTTTTTTTTTTGAATTATTATTCTGAAGTCATTCATGTACTTATTGTAATATAGGGTTACTGATTCCCGTTCAACAAAATACTCTGAGTATTTAGTTCTCTTAGTAGATCTCTTAGTAGATCACCTCTACCTTTTAATCATAGTAGAATGTTTCTCAGATTCTTGCAGATCTTCAGCCTTGTCCTAGCCAAACTGAAATACACTCTCACAACATACACTGGGGAGCTGTTTCAAAGCTTTGTATGTCTGATCTGAACTCTCTCTTGAGCTTCATGTGAAACACAGGCATCCCCTTCTGTCCACGATAAAATACAATGAGTCCTTTCTATTTCTCTGTTCTTCCTGGATACACTGTCTCTGATCTCTTTCCTATAGCTAATCGCCTGACTATACTCGTAGTCCACAGACCATAATTTAACCCCGTTCTATTGTTGTTTCACGTGCTTTGGGGTGAAGCATAGACTTTAAAATCACACTTCCACTTGCTAATCCTTAGAGCCTGAGAATATAACTGTTTGAAAACAGGGTCTTTGAATGAATAACCAACTCAGGGACCTCAAGATGAGGTCAGTTCGAATAATCAGATAACACTCTAAGTCCAGTGCATCTGTCTTTATGAGAGACATGGAGAAGAGACACTGAAAATGTCATGAGAGAGTGAAATACTCCCACAGTGCCGAAAAACAAAGGCAAGCAAAGATGTCTTCCAGAGATTATTAGTAGAAAGTCCACTTAATGAAATTATCATTTCACATTTGTGACCTCCAGGACTGTGGTACAGTACCAATTTGTGTTACCTTGTTATGATGTAATGGAAACTTCAAAACATTGCCTTAATTCTGATAGCCAATCAATATATAATTGTGGATGTGCAAATATGTGTATATTAATGTATATTAATATATATCATATGATTATATATTTAATGTGGTACATTATACATGCCTATGCATACACATGCATGTATGGTATATGAGTGTATACATGCATAAATACAATCTATGGCTAAATTGCAATGTGATGTTCCAGCTTAATTCTCATCTCCATTTCAGGGTATGCCAAAAGTGTTTGTTCCAGTCGTCTCTGCAGGACAATTCAATGAGAAGCTGAGAGAAGCCAGGATTAGTCAGCTTGGATAGGAGTTTGAGTGCGAAGAGTTGAGCTGAACCAACCAGCCACAGTTCAGAAAGAGTTAGAAAGAGTGTGTTTGTTCAACAGTATGCCTCTGAGACAACAGGTTAATAAAAGATACTTTAATAGTTTCTGAGCTCTTTGCATATATGTTTTCCTGAAGCTGTTTGGTTTTGTTTTCAAATTCATAATAAGTCATAAACAATAACTTGAAATGTTTTGTTTCAACAAAAATAGGGTCTATCCAGCTGAGTTTTGGTCTATAAACAGAAAAACTAAAGAAAACAGATTTGTAGATTTTTACTTAGGTTGGTAGAGCCAGCACCGTGACTCTCCAGACTTGGGAAGTACAAGGTAATTAATTCATGTCCTATGGCCAACAAAAGGTGATGCCATACAAAAAGATACCAAGAGCCAGCATTTAGGATGGGCGAGGTAACTACACAAGAGTTGATGCTCAAAGACAATGATTCCTGGTTACAGTGTCTTTGAGATACAACCCCTTCCCTAGAAATAACTAAACCTTAGAGCAGATCTTTGCATTTTCACAATAGTGTATCTTAACTTCAACACTGCTAGTTTTAATGGTGTTAAGGTATATTGCAGATCAATGTAGGACATAGGAATATGAACTTGTGAACTTGTAAACTCTGTTTACATTTGAGTTTCATATGTGGAACACTGGTAAACAAAAAAGGTTTTTTTTTTTTCCTCTCAGTGATCTGTATTATCTTTTCAGTATAAAGAGGTTTGATAACAGTATGATCTGAAAATAGTAAAATTTATTAAAATGTGTGAAGAGTTGAGAATAATACAATGCTGTGTAATTGATGTGACATTATTTCATTTCATTTGAATTGGAATATTACTGCCTGGTTCATTCCACAAGAGTAAAATGGGATGAATTGTTGGTGCAGTGACTTATACGATGATATAAACTCAGGTACAGCAATAAAAGGTTCTAATTCTACATGTAGCCTCAATGTTCTCTATAAGGATGAGGCAGATAAAGTTCTGGATAGCGATGATTATGCTTCAGCAAAGGACTAGACAATTTGAATAAGTTATTTTACTTGACTCCCTCTGAAAATATCACTCATTGTAGTTTAAATAATGATGGTTTTGTAATTGCCATCAATGTTCTATCTGTAATCCCCTCACCTGTTATATATCAATGAGACGAATATTCATCCTAAAACATGAATGTGAACTTAGTTTATGTGAGAAATATTAATGAGGGGACTGTCTGGTCCTTAGTGAATACCATGAGAATGTTATTCAGCTATTATATTTTAGTCTTAGCCACTGGTCTAGATAGAACCAGTTGCTTTCATTGTTTTTGTTTCAAAGGGAGGTTAAATCTTTCTCTATAAAAGTCATTTTCTATTTGTCGCTGGAGGTAGGTGACAGCAAATTTTGAAAGGTCTGGGGACTTGTTTATATTATCAAGGACAAGGAAAATATGTTAAACTTCCCAGCTCTTATCCCTGACACAGACCTTGTTCTCCAGCCCAGCTTCTGAAGCAGCCTCCTCTGTCATTGTATAGTTCAATGGGGAGGTCTCACACACACACACACACACACACACACACACACACACACACACACACACACACACACACACAAATGGCACTATGAAAGAAGTGTTTCAATGTGCAATAACTGTAAACCAAACATGTAATGAATTTCAGGTATCTAGGGCTTGTTTACCCATGTTTCATTGTGGGACATCCCTGAAGCTTTTGGTTCTGAACATGTAACTTGAGAATTTTGCATACCATGCCACACAATAAACCAAAGCACATTTCAGAAATTCCTCCGCTCCATCAGAAACTGCTGTACACTGGGGCCTGGGTGTTTTGATAGTACTCACAAAGTTTTATACTCTTATAGAAACATAATGGATTAATAAGTTGAGGGAGGACATGCAATAATTTTTAAACACCATTTTTCATCATGTAAGTGCCACGTCTTTCACTATGTTATCATGTCAGATTTTTAAATTTTCTGTTTGAGTTAGTGACTTCAGTTACTTAAAATTGTGAAATGATATGCATCACAGAGCATATCTAAATGCTCTTATAATTTTGGAGAGTCAATGATTGAATTATATTACTGATTGATAAACATACATTTTCATATTTATACATTTCTACATGCTTAAGGTTTAATTAAATTTTATCAAATAGAGGACATGAGTGGAAATATTTGAGAAGCCTGGAACTGAAGAAATATACTACCAAAACAAAAGCAAGCCATGTTTTTATGATCCCAAGCAAGAGCAAGAAGGTTGGGCTGTGTGTATCATTAAAAGCAGGGAAGCTCACCCTTTGGGTAGCTCATTTATTTATATGATAGAAGAGAAGGTTTGCTAAACATATATGAATTTGGATAGAGTGCACAGGGGATCATCCCTCAGGCTAAAGAAAGCGACAGTGTTGCCCTCCCGCTGCAGTTCAAGAGCCCTGTACTCTTACCACATCCCTCTTTCATTTCTCTGCAAGGTACTGTGTTTCTCGGTGAAACTTCAATCTTTCCAAAATAATTACAGTGTTAGTGAAAATATAAGTGCATGAAGATTTTTTTTAAAAAGCCTGATGTTCAAAAGTAGCATGAACCAGAGAAAACCAACATCTATTCTAAATCTGCACAGCTATTTTAATTCTAGTTCAAGGAGGATGAGGAGAAGGTGGAGAAAGAGGAGGGGAGGAAGGAGGAGGAAGAGGAAGAAAGAGGAAGAGGAGGATGAAGGGAAGAGGATATGGCAGGGGTGGAAGGGAAGATAGGAAAGAAGGAGGAAAGGAAGGAAAGAAAGAATGAAGCAGAAATAAAGAAAGTCAGAAAGAAAGACGGGGAGAGAGAGAGAGAGAGAGAGAGAGAGAGAGAGAGAGAGAGAGAGAGAGAGAGAGAGAGAGAGAGGCAGGCAGAAAGAGAACGAGGAAAAGAAAGACACAAAAAGAATGGAAAGGAAAGAGAAAGGAAGGGAGGAAGGAAGGAGGTAAGGATGCAATGGAAGAAAGCAAGCAAATATACTTCCGGGGCACCTCTGCCAACAAAATAACAAAGTCCATGTCAACGTAAAACTGCATGTGAAGCACTGACTTGTCTAATAAGCCCTAAAATCATTGGAATTTGCAGCAGCTCATGGCCGTGGTCTTCCGTCATTCGTGGTCTACTCTAGCCTTATTTCCTTCCACATATCAAAAATAGTGGCTTGTGAATGAAAACTGGAGGATATTTCTCCATGGAAGGCAGAAAGCATCCCGACAGTTGTTCTCATGGTTGCTTTCTGCTTTGTATGGCTTTCAGGAAACTCAAACTATCCCATAACAAAAATCAGAGGTGGAGGTAGGAGATAGGGAAGGGATATACATGAGAATCAATATTTGCGACAGAAACAGGCCAGCCTCTTACTCTGAGTAATAAAATCTCCGGGTTCACCTCGAGCTCCTGGGCAAATACAGTATCACTCAAGTGTGGTTTTTCTATCTCTCTAAACTCTTTGCTTGACTTGCATATATATGAGATCAAGTTCCCCAGCATCATCTATTTCATAGGGATTTGATTTCATATCTGAGATCTAGGGAGTAGGGAAATATGAGAGTGAAGGGGGACAGGAGCCACTGTGTTTCACCAAAGAGAAAGAGATGCGACCATTTAGAAACGGGAAAGTGTTAAGGGGATGGGAGCGAACAAGTAAAGTGCACACAAATTAGGCAGACCCTGCACTGAATCCAATAAGACTGTATCGCTGCAGAATGAAATTCATTTATAGACTTCTCATTCTGAGCATTCCGACATTTACAAGTAAACTATATAATAGATTACAAGTTCGCTGAATCAGAAGAATCCCAGCTTTTGGTATGATTAAGTTTTAATTGCATTTCTCCTTCGGGATTGCTAGGAGCTAATAAGCTCATGAAAATAGGTCTTTAAATAGCGGGAGCAGTAAAAGTCTCTCTGTGTACTGTATTTTGATATGCTTGGTTGCCTACGGCATTCTACTGTCTGTAGTCTCAAGTGCTCAGTTTTCATATCAATGAAATATCTAAATAATACTCAAAAATCCTGAATCCTGAAGTGAGATGATATGAAACACACAGCATCTAAGAAACCTCCTTTTAGCTAATCAACTAGCTGTTTATAATAACATGATTGGATTTTTATATGTGACAAAAAATCACTTTATAAGACTAAATGGCACAAAGACATAGGTTTGATTGTTTTAATAAGTATACCAGACTTAATGAGTCTTTGCATAATGCTTCTTTTAATGTTATAAAATATAAAGCATACATTCGTCTAGGACAAATCCAAATTTCTTTTCTGGCAATGCATTATTAGGTAGATATTTTCAGTTTCTGAGTGTACAATCTATAAAAGTGGCAAAGCCGACGATTTGAAAATTAGGACGGAAGACAAGGGTAGTTTATGCTCTTTTCTGTTAGCAATAACAGTTCAATATGCATGTATATGTGGCATTTAAATAATCTGTGATATTGCTTATATGTTAAGAAATACATAGAAATCACTGCAGCGAAGGTTACTTTTAATATGCCAGTTCTCTAAGAAGTGTGCTGCCTCCAGAAAATATCCCAGTTGCAATTAATAATAATAATAAAAGGAGAAAACTTGTTTTTCTTCTTCATAGACAATACCTATGCAAAAAGCTGAAGGAAATGAATATGCAAATATATTCAGATGAATTTATAACAGACTGAGATTCAAAGCCTTCTGGTAGCTTCCTCTATGACAAAGACCACTAAAACACAAAGACCACCTCCACATGCATCCACCTCAGTCTTTTCAGAATCACTCTTAGTGAGGTCCCTTTGCCTGTAGGCAACTATGATCCCTAGCTAGGTGCATGACACCAGGTTTGATTTTAGCCTGGAGTTACTTCTCTCATCTTCTTCTTCTTTAGCTACCCTCTTGGATATAAGATTATCAAGTACTATATCACAAATTTCTTGCATATTCTTTTGCTTCAGCCCTTTGCATAGGTATTGTCTGGGAAGAAGAAAAACAAGTTCTCACTTTTTATTATTATTAATTGCAAGGTTTTTAAGTAGCTTTTGTGTATATAAAGTTGGTCTTCCTCTTCTTGTGCTCAAACAGGTTATCACTTCAATGACCACGTCATAAGATGGGTAGGTAAAACATTTCAGTATATTAAAGGGAAAGATTATGATAATTTGATTTACTACTCTTTGTTTTAGAAGTATTATAATTACATTATTTCTCCCTTCCATTTCCTTCCTTCACACCATCCCATACACCCCTCCCTCTTCTCCAATTCTATGGTCTCCCCCACCCCCATTAATTGCTGCTACATGAATGTCTACATCCATACATATTCCTAAATATAACCTGATCAGTCTCCATAATTGTATGTGTGATTTGAAGGATGACTATTTTGGTACTGGGCAACCAGTTTTCCCTTCACTAGGAGAAAATAATACACACACACACATTGCTCTCAGCATTCCTCTGTTGCCTGTTGTTTCCTATGTAGAGCTAAGCCTTCATGGGCTTTCTCTATCTACTTTGGCATGCCTCTTGTTGTTCTTGGTCAGCTCATGCTTGTATATCGCTGTGGCTGAGACTTTATGAGTGTAGCTCTGATATTCCTATGAGTCATAATCTCACAGCAAATGTCCTGTTTTTCAGGATGTTACCATCTTTCTGCCTCTCTTCTGCAATGTCTCCTGAGCCTTAGGTTTGGGAACATTTTGTAGATATGTTCTTTGGAACTGGGCTCTACAACTCTTCATTTTGTCTGGTATGATATACCGTTACAGGTACCTTCCACTGCAAAGAGAAGTTTCCTTGTTGAGGAATGAGGACTATACTCATCTGAAGGTACAAGGATGGATCTCTAGAGAATAGTTAGTGATTATGCTTCTTTAGTGAAGTATTGTTTATCTCTTCTCCAAGATCATACATTATGGTGTTCTTGCAGTGTTCTATTTTGTCTTGTTTCAACTTTATTTTGGTGTGAAAACAATATGCTTTAAATATAATATATACCTAAAATTCTGATTTTTAATTTTTTTCCAAATTTAACCAGATGTGAAATTAGGAAAATACTTTTGAAAGCTATGGTAGACAATTATCACCAGCCACAGGACTGATAAATGAAATAATCAATACACCACAGTAGACTGTGTTGCTAAACAGTGAGTATAGCAGATTCTCTGTGCTAAATTCATTGATACTTTCAACTTAACAACAAGGCTGTCAAGTAAATATCCTCATGCAGGTTGAGAAGGAATCGTATTAAGAAAAATCTATCCTTTATTTCTAGGCAATCATATAGTATATATGATTGGTTGCAATCATATAGTAACATTTCATATCTGCTAGAGGATTTCAATGAAAGAATTTGAATACTTGTATGAGTTTGTAAAGGCTTATCAAATAGACGTGCTAATAAAATATATGTCAGCCAGTTTAGTTTGGAGATGGGCATACTTGTGGTTGAAAATCAATAGCAATGGCACTTAGATTCTTCTCTTCAAAGCTGAACTTGAAGTTTAGAACTCTGTCACTTCTTGCCCTTATATAACAAATGAAACTGTACTTTATCTTCGTCTTGTGGTGCCCTTTCGAAGCTTACTGCCCCGTGGCTAAACCACAGTAGAAGAGATGCCCTTTATGGTATTTTTGACCTGACATGAAGTATGTGTCAATGGGATCCTTGCTAAAAGTAGCTCTCTCAGGATTCCCTCCCAATTTTAAGAAAGCAATAGGTCCAGATGAGCATTTCTACACTGAGCCTTTGGAGGTTAGCTCATCATTTCTGTTTCCTGCCCTAGTCATTTTTAGGTTCTAACTGTCACTTCATTGATCATATCCCTTTGGCCACAAAATCAATACCACTGAGTGCCAAGAGAAAACATTTGATATAAAAATATAACACTGACTTCCTGACAACAATTGAACAAAATATTTCAAAGAGCACAGTAACCAAGGAAAGGTTCCTTGAGTTTATTTTGGTTAACATAAATGATTTAAAGTGAAGAGATAGCTCAAGAGAGAGCTTACCTCCAGTTTTACAGATTTACCAACTCCTTCCTGCTTAGGATCTCTAATTTCCCACATGCTCTCTGCTTTCCCTGGTGACCGTCTATGGTTTAATAACATATGTTGCCTAGAGGGCTATGGAGAAGAGGAGAACACAATAACTCCAACATCCAGTTGTAGGAACTGAAAAGGAGAATGCTTCATTTCATGATACTGAAAATCATTTCAGGTAAAATAATAATAGTTTTGAGATGCATAATAAATCTTGAGATCACTAAAGTTTGAAGAATGTGCTGGTGAGAAACATTTCCACACTGTAAAGCAAATGTCATTTATAGCCCAAACTACCTTATTAAGTAACACAGTTCTCTATGCTAATGTCTGTTACCTCCCCCAACCAAAAAACAGAGACACAAAGCATACTGATTCACCAAGTTGAGGACATTTCATTAGATTCCTGCTTACTAATGAAAGTCCAGTTTAAAGCTCTGTTCTAATACACTGGTATTTCTTAGGCTGTAATAAAAAATAAATGAGCTGTCAGCTTTGTCTTTAAAGAGAATGGAGACCTACAGACTGATTTCAGACTGATTTCACAGCTTCCATTAAGAAATTTGATTTTATTTGAATAAAACTCAAAGATGATTGCTTTGAAATTCCTTATAGATTTACTTCCCAAATCATTGACACTGGATTGCCAAGACATAGAGAGAGCTGGTCTTGAGAGATGTGAAGGAAGCGTGATAGATTTTAATGTAAAGAATGAGAGTGAAAATGTGTGTTCCTGACAGTAACCACAATGAGAATTCATATCCAAAATAAACACAAAACTGATGATTCATGATTTTTTAAAATAAATTCTATCTCATAATCATTAACTGTCTTATGCACTTATAAGTACACTCTAAGCACATGAATAAATCTTAAATCTATGATGGTCAGATTCTTGTTAAACTTCAGAAAAAAAAAAAAGAGTGTATGTTGGTCCTTCTTAATAAACTAGCTGAATAAAATACCAGCAACCTGCAATGTTAGCTACCCCAGAATGCACTGCAGGTGATGTCAGAGATGTGAGCCTGGGGAGGCACATTTTCCCAGCTATGAAGAGCCAATTCAGGCCTTTTGCTTTGCTCAGATCTCCTTTGGTCTTAGCAGGGGGTGCCAATTGTGCCAACCGGTGCTGAATTAATTGGGGTTGTTTGGCTGAGTCTTCCGTTACTTGCCAACATATATGGAAAAAAAATAAGAACAAGAACAACTGAATGATAAAACCACATTATACATTTTTTATTTTATAATATGTTGTCTATCCACCTTCAATTCTTCCTGAACACTAACCAGTTGGTCACTCTGAAACTTACACGCTTGGAAATAGCACAGAAAAGTTCTTGTTTATTATGATTAATCACTACTTTCTCCACAAATTTCATTTGGATATATTCTTGTTGAAATAGCTGCTTCTGCATCATTTCATTTAATAAAACATTCATTTTATGTGCAAAGAAATGAATTATAATATCGTATTAATATTGTTATTGAGGATTCTTTTTTAAAAAAATACACTCATGTGTATTATAAAAATTAGGCAGATCTGTCTATAGGAACATTCTGAGAAATCTTTCTCATGAAAAAAATATAGATGCTATACTGTTTGATAGACTACCTAAAATTAGATTTGCTAGACTCAAAGGAAATCCACTTAGTTGGATTACTTTTATTGGTTTAATATCTCTCATTGAGACTTGGTGTTGTGGGCCTGTGTTCTGAGCCACTTAGGAGATCAAGGCAAGAGGAAAGCAGGCCATGCCTGTTAAGTGAGTTCAAGGCTGCCTAGACAACTTAAGATCTCATGTCAAACTCTTGAAAAAGTAGGAAGAGGGCAAGTGGTGTATCTCAGCTGTGGAGAACCTGCTAGGCATACACAAGACTCTAGGGGGAATCTCTAGAAACACAGATGTGCGCGCTCACCCCTGCATAGACACACGAAGTTCAGGGCTGTAGGTACATTTCAAAATATAAGTGCATATCCAGGGATTCAACAGAAGTCAGATTGTCACTAACTATGTGACTTGATTACAACCTTTGGCCAACAATAAAACTCTATTTCTAGTCAATATTCTTGATATGTCCTACCATACTTATCTTATGAGATTGTGCCTTTTCTGACATTTCTTTCAATATGAATAGGTTTCCATTAAGCCTGCCTTAAGCCCATCTCTTTTTATGAAGCTTCCTGCGTGTGGTCCAGACTGCCTGCCCTATCCAGTCTCCCTGTGCTGAGTGTGATAGAAGAAGCTGTAGCATTGGGACGCATGTTCTGATCTTTCTTACTCAATTGGTGCCTGCTCCTTTTGTCTGCTACACCAGATAGAAAGGAGTGTGAAAACAGAAGGGAGGTTTTACAATTATTTTACATCACTTTGAGAATGCTATGAAATAAAGGATGAATATTATGTCAAAATGAAACAGGAATATACCAGGAGAGTAAGTCCTCTCCTTGAAATAATATTAGTCATGACAGAGTTAGATAATATAAAATTAACAATGAAATAAATATGAAAAACATGAGATAAAATTGGAATAGTGAAATAAAATAATCATAAAATAATGATAATATAAACTTATTAATGTGACATTGAGAGGCTTCTCAGACTAGGTTCACAAACTGCAAATTTTGACTATAACTTTATATAGTTTTTTCATAAATCTATTTTTTCTCCAGTATTAGAAGAATCATGTTTTCTCAAGCTAATCCTTATAAAAAGCATCCTTGTTTATTAAGTACAATTTTAAACCTGAGCTACAGATAATACTTTGAATCATTCCAGAAAGTATAGAAAAGGTAAGATATGGCATATTTATCTTTCAATTTTGTTCATCTTTCTGAAATCTCCAGAGCTTGAGAGAGAGCTCGGTGGTGGAGAGAAGTGTTCTTTCTACTTGAGGACCTACGTTCACTGCTTAGAACCCACATTGAAGCTGACAAAACACCGTACACATAAAACAATAGAATAATTGTTAAAAAAATCTATTTTCCCTATTAAGTTGTATTTTTCTTCTGTCATAGCAAGTCTGTCATTAGCTTAACTTTCTATTTCTCTTCATTTCCCATTTCTAATTTAAGAGTAGTGAGTGTAGCTATTGTCTTGCATGTACCTTTGTATCTGTACACTTATTATCATTATAACTTGCTCATGTTCATAGATGAGATAGACATCTCCAAGAAATATAACAAAAGAAATAGGCACCTTAGCAAAAGTTATTCAGACAACTTACACAATTATTTGTCATAATTCTTAGATTGAGAAGAGCTACACAACAGCAAAACTTAAAAAAGCAGACTGGTGGCAATTTTCTGGATGTTTTTATAAACATAGAGTGGCGTCTTTGCTGTTCCTGCAACTTTCAAGTGACTGAAACAAACACACCTTTAGTTTGCTGTGAAACAAATCAATCCTACAAGAGCTACTGTTGAGAAGTTTTGAGAGGGCAGGGGAAGCTGATACCCATCTCAGAGCTAAGCCTTTGGAGGTTAGCTCACTGCTACTATACTCATCTTACAAATTGTAAGACAAAACACCACGCAGAGTTAGTTCATGATTTTATTTTTCACTTTTATGTTTGTATTTTTATTTGCTTGATTTCAGTCTAAATTTTAATTTTTAAAACAAAACCAGTTATGAACCAATTAAAGTCTATGGGATCAGTTATAATATAAATTCTAAATGAATTAATAAATTAGTAATAGATTAACAACATAATTATAAATTAATAACAAACTTAAATCTCTAAAAAATAAATATGTATAAGGAGGAAAGATGCATTTGACAATGGAAGGGATGGTTTGATTCTATAAATGTTGGCAATAAAACCAAAGAGGTTATATGACTGTTCATTGTCTATTATTAACAATAGAGAGACCAACACCACTAAGTATGCCATCTCAAAAGACACAAAGACACACAAGTGGGCAGAAATGACTAGAACTTGGCCACTTCTTTCTGCCACAATCCTCTATATGACACAGAACAATGTTAGAAATTATGGTTAAATAATTATTTATCAGTTTTGCATATATAATTTTGGGGTTTCTCTAGAGAAGGCCCAGGCTGGCTTCAAATTCATGACCCTCCTGTATCAGCTTATCATATAATTATATATTTATATAGTACTTCTGTATGTTTAATCCTGCTAGTATCTATATATATTTGTACTTAAAAAATATATGCTCACATGCCCAGGGAGTGCAAAATTTGAGGTGTGGCCCTGTTGGAGTAGTTGTGGCCTTGTTGGAGGAACTATGGCACTGTAGTCATGGACTTTAAGACCCTTGTCTTTTCTGTCTGGAAGCCAGTCTATGAGCTGCTATCAGATTAAGATGTAGAACTCCCAGATCCTTCTGAACTATGCCTGTCTAGATTCTGCCTTGCTTCTGCCTTGATGATAATGGACTGAACCTCAGAACCTGTAGGCCAGCTCAAAATACATATTGTCCTTATAAGAATTGCCTTGGTCATGGTGTCTATTCACAGTAGTAAAACCCTAACTAAGACACTGCCCTTCCACAGGAGACCATTTCACTTACCAAGGACTATACTCTTAGAGAAACCAGTTTCTTGTTTTCTCTAACCAACCTGTTAGCTAGATTGAAGAGATACACTCTGAACTCTGAAGGCTTAAATTCTAGGACACTAAGTTGACACTTAAAATTGAGCCATCACATCTTAGAACTGACCAAAATGCAAGTAGAGAATAGCTCGACAACCACTGATCTTTGTAGCAAATGAGTGGGTCGAGAGATCACCCTTCAGTGTGCAATGCTTCCTATCCCTTCGCCCTTTACTTAGGTAGGGTTACTTTGTGGTTAATATAATTTAGAATGTTATAGGATGTCTGTTCATCCTGTTACCCTATAAACTCGTAAATAGGTTTGCTTTCTTGTGAGCCACATTTCCATATGAGAAACTCAGTAAAGCATAAATTGGTTGAATATGAATAAAAAAATTATCTTTACAAAACTACACCTATTCTAGACAATTCTTCATGATGACTTCCTTTAAGTTGATGAGGTGTTGAAATTCACACACAACTAAATGAAGAGAACTCACACTAAGCCAAAGAGCTAAAGGTGCTTTAAGTTTTCAGCGTCACACAAAAAAATGCATGATGTCTTCTGGCATTTATTTTACAATTTAGTCTTTTTTTGGAAAAAAATTTCTTGTTGGGGCAAAAAGAAAAATAAATGTCTGCATAAGCTCATTCTATAAACTACCACATTTTGCTTACATTCCAGTAATTATGTTTCTCGCTCTAATATCTATTGTATAGATAAACATTATTTCTTTTCAGCCATACCACTGTAATTTTAAAGAAAGCCTTTGAGGCAGATAAGGTGTGCAAAAAATTTCAATAATATTATAGGAGCTATTCCCAATGCATTAGAATGGTGCTACTTGTACTGTGTCTGCAGCTGTCTGTATAAACTAATGTTTGGGACATAATGAATACTAATGCTTTCTGGAGGTAATTGTTCTATTATATTCAGAGTTCAGTAGTTAGGTTTATTAATATTATGCGGTACAGTGTTTTTGGTGAGGCAATCAAGTTTTCTCCAAAGTGAGCTACTTCAGATTACAGTGTTTATTGACTATCTGAATTGTAATTATAAGAATATCATTGAATTTTCAGGTTCCTGTGGTTAAAATATTCACTTACTGTGGAGTTCAGTTTCTACTACAGAAACCTTAGAGCTAGTGACCCTCATTTAGCAACAGTGGACTCAGAGACTGCACATTCTTCCCTGCAGCTTCTGCAATTATCAAGGCAAAACATTCTATTAGGTTCTTTAATCAATGTTTGTTTTCGACTTTCAGGCCAGCCGCTCATGATACCATATTTAGCAACTATGAGAGTAGTTTTAGGCTGCATTTGATGCCTATGGTTCCTGCGCCTTTTTCTGGTAAGGACAATGTGAATCCTCTGACTCTCCCTGGGTAGACTTGACCTGGAGAGCTTAGTTCAGAGAGGAGAGACAAAGCGACTTAAGGACTATCCCAGTCCCCCTCCTGACAATGACTTACTGATTCCTGCACTACAGGGATAGCCAGAGTACTGGGAAAGTCCTGATTCTCCTGGACATGACTTTAGCTTCTGCCACTCTCCAGTTTCTCCCTTTGCATCTCTTATCTTTCTTTGAAATTTTACTGTCATGAGAGTTGCAACTAATGATGGCAAAAAAAAAAAAAAAAAAATTAGCAATTCCAAGTCAAGCCTCAGTAGTTTCAAATCCATTTATTTAGTTGTAAAAAATTTCAACTAGTTTCAAACCAGTGACTCAATTAAAGTTAAATGGTTATTCTTTTTGGTTATTTTGTTTCTTGATCTTTTTTTTTTTCTTTTTCTTGGCTACAGGTTCAGTCACTGGATTAAACTTACCTGAGTTAATACAAAAGTCTAAGCATCGCTTCTCCCTCTTAACTCTTGACAAAAGAAGTGATGGAAGACAATTAGGTAATGGAAGTTGGTCCTATAAAGGAAATGTTTAGGGCTGGAGAGATGGCTTTTCTGCTCACAGCACTTCTTGCTCTTGCAGAGAACCCAGCATTGAATCTCAGCATCCACTGCTGGTTCACAATGTTCCAGAGGAACTGCTGGTACCTCTGTTCCAAAGGATTCAGTGGCCTCTTCTGACCTCCATAGGCCCCAACCTCGTGCATGGTGCACACACGAGCATGCAGACAAAATGCTCACAAATGAAATAAAGGGAATACATATCTAATAGAACAAAGTAAACACTAAGTGACCCATTAAAGAGTTTGGTGGTGATTCGTATACAGATGTAAACTCCCCGAGCATGGCTGAATCTGTACTTTGAGGAAAATCAATGAGAAACTAAAATCATTTGTGATACTTCAGAAGACTCCTCATCTGCGGTCATTATAATACATCCTCAAACTTATTTATTACCAATCATTTATTTATTCATTCATTCATTCATTCATCCCTCTCTGTGTGCACTGAGTGTGCACGTGGGTGTATGTTCCAATGTGTGTAAGTGGACATATATGTCTGCCTGTATACGTGTAGACTTTAAATTGACATGATGTATCTTCCTCAGCCATTTTTCAGTTTATTTGTGAGGCTGGTTATGTCCCTGTACTTAAAAAACAGTGGTTGTGGCTTCTGTAGTCAGGCACCCTGCCCCAGGGATTTCCTGTCTCTGTGTTCTGAGAGATGGAATGACAAGCACCTCTCACACATGCCCAGTTTTTTGGGTTCTGGGGATTCAACTCCCACCCTCACTTGTATAGTGAACACTTATCCACTGAGCTGCTGTCCAAAGCAGTTTTATTTTGGAACTCTTAAAAAAAAATCAAACAACAAAAAATAATATTGTGGGGGCTGGTGAGATGGCTCAGTGGGTAAGAGCACCCGACTGCTCTTCCGAAGGTCCAGAGTTCAAATCCCAGCAACCACATGGTGGCTCACAACCATCCATAACGAGATCTGGCGCCCTCTTCTGGAGTGTCTGAAGACAGTGTACTTACATATAATAAATATATAAATCTTTAAAAAAAATAATATTTGATTACTAGTGAATTACAGTAGGGAAAAAAGAGGAAGATGAAATAATAAGGTAGTGTAGGTTATCAGGAAAGCCCTTACAGAACTCTCTTAAAAAGTAGATCATTTTTATATGAACTCCTGTATCTTTATCTTGTAATATTTTTTCTCTTAACTGAAGGCATAGTTATACTCCCCCCTCCCCGCCCCAAAGAAACCAATCTATAAATATACTCTGATTACAGTTTCTACTCCTCCTCCAACTCCTCTGGGACCTTTCTCATCTCCCTTGGCATCCAGATCTACTCCTATTCTTTCTTTCATTAGAAAAGAAACAGGTATCTAAAGGATAATAATAAGATAAAAAAGAGATAGGACAAATGAACATAAGAAAAAGGGGCAAAGAAAACACACATGACATATATAACACAGAGAAAAACACATTTTTATATGCAGGAATTCTATAAAAAACACAAACTTTGTATTTTTCTATGTTTTGTTTTCATTTGCTGGTTATATTAAAAGAACTTAAAGAGTAGAGTCTGTATTATTTTGAAAGACAGTAGTGGTATATGACTTTAATTCCAGCACTACAGACAGACAGACAGACATCTATGAGTTCGAGGTCAGCCTGGTCTACAGAGCAAGTCTAACAACAGCAGCCGGGCTACACAGAAAACCCAGTCTTGAAAAGACAGAAATAATAATAATAATTAAAAAATCTCTGTCTCATTTCAACTTCATATGCTGTACTTAATTCTACACTGTCTTTCAAGATTCTATTTTTGTCAGGAGAACTTTATCTTCAAACAAAGGGAGGAAGCCAGTGGTACAAATAAATGAGACCAGTTCAATTTGTAGGTGATGGGGAGACCCAGAATGTTCCATTTGGCCCAGTCCCCTCTGGTCCTCCTTGCTGTTGGTATCAGAGTCCTTTAGGGGTGTCCCTGGCAGTTTGCACGGAGTATCGAGAAAAGCTACATTAATTATGGAACCAGCATAGATGTTCAGAGTCTGAGAATGGACAGGCAAAATGTAGACATAAGTCAGCCATAAAGGAGAAGAAAGTAATGATGTTTGCAAGAAAATAAACACAACCAGAGATAATCCTAGTAAATCAATAAAGCCAATTGCAGAAAGGTAGATAAAATACATTTCCTCTCATGTGCGGTTTCTAGATTTAAAAAACATGCATAAAATTATAAATATACATAAGTATATATGTGTCTACATCTCTGACCTGAGTTCAGATATCTATTGGGGCAGAGAAGAAAATGGGAGAGGAAGGGGAAAGAGAATGTATGGTGATGCTATCAGATAAGAATATGCTAGATATAAAATATATAGAGACCTGACAACTTGAAAACAAAAGGAGTAATTGATGACCAAGATCTAGATGGGCAGCACAGGTTTTTCCTCTACTTGAATTCCATCACATGGGTATCAATTCATTAATTACTATTTTTACTCTTGAGGAAAAAGTCAACATATGGGACATTAAGAAGACTACATAGAAACATTTAAAATAACCCTGGCCTTTATTTTTCTTTTGTCTTACTAAATGTAAGAATGTTTAAATTTTTAAAAAACAGGACCATTTACAATTATGATTAAATCTGTAGTCTAAAAGCAAGAAAAAAAAATGTTGGCTATTAGTCCTTCCTGCACAGTAAGATCTTTTTAAAAAGATAATTAATTCTTGAACTAATATTGAAAATATTCTAAGTTACTGACTTAACTTGTCACTGAGACATTTTCTTCCCCATCTCTCTTCCCTGCTCACTGATCTAAAGCCCTGACCCAAGACAGCATCAGTGAATTCATGCCCACTGCTACTGTTATAGTCTTCTGAGCGAACTTCTGGCAAAGGCCTTAGAGTGAGTGATAAAAATTCAGTGAAGATGATGCTGAACATGCACTCTGCTTCTACCATTTGTTCCTGTGGTTGACATGGATTAATAGGCTAAGGCAGGAGATGGGCATAACACAAATTGAAAATAATGGAGCATTTTGAACCAAAGGAATAAGAGTGTAATAATTATAGTATGTGGGAAGGTAATGGTGAAGATGCTGGAAAGAAGCACAAGGCAGGCAGATACAGACCAGAGCAGCTTTAGAACAATTATGGCTCAACACCTAAGACTCTAATGAAGATGAGACTCACCCGAGCTTTATGACTTTACAGTAACTTCATAGTAATGTTTACAGTTTGGTCTGCATGTGACACTCATACACAGGTATGAAGGTGGTACTCATTAACAGGTCAGGAGAAATGGTGTAAACATTCAAGGGAACAAGAAAAAATGCAATTATCATGCAAATTGTAAACTCATTGTAAATAAAATACAAGTCATTTTATTTTCACTACAGTGGGGTTCTATAGATTAGGTAGTTCTCTCTTAGACACACTCATTCAAAATTCAGAATGGAAATCTGACTGCCAATCATTGAGCAAACGTACTCAGGACACATATCCAGTGTCTATTGAGTAGGCCTTAGTGAGCAAAATACCTTTAGCTTTGGGAAAATATAATAGTAAAGGAAACATAAACAGAAATAAGTGATAAATAGAAAGCGACACTTATTCAAGGACAATGTGCCTCTTTGTTAATTGTTTCATTAGAATGAAAAATGTGGGGTGGGGATAGAAAAAGTCTCGAATCTGTCAGTGCTGTGACTGCCCAATACAAGGACCATAGACCATCAGAGCTAAAGGCTGACTTCATGTTCTCCAAAATTATAAATTCTCTGAAAATGTGGGATGAATCTGTAGAGCTTCTGCCTTGCTGAGTTTTTTTTTTCTCCTTTCTCCTATGATAAAATAAACCGACCAAAACAACTGAAGGGAGAAAGGATTTGCTGTGACACACAGTAAATACATACATACAGTCCATCACAATGCTGAAGTCAAGGCTATCCAAAGCAGAGAGTGTGATGTATCACTGCACAATGGTGTGCAGCTTACTCTCCTGCCATTGACACAGAAAATCCTAGCCAGGGAATGGTGCCTCCCACAGTGGGTGGGGTGTTTACCTACAGTAATGCATTCAATACAATCTCTGACAACTGTGCCTATTGACCCATCTCCCAGGTGATTCTGGATTCTGTCAAACTGACGGTCCTAACCATGAGACATGCCTGTCTTGTGGCATGAATTCTGTGTCTGAAAGGCTTCACAGGAAGAATCTCAGCCTTGTATTTTTATTTTTGGGTTTTTTGTTTTTTTTGTTTTGGTTTTTAATATTATAATATGTCTAAACCTTAAAATATGCTTAAAGAATTTTAGATTTTGAAAGATTTCAGGTTTTGGAAATTTAGATTAGAACTGATTAAGCCATATTACTAGTTTTGTAGCCATTAAAAAAAAAACAAAAAAACAAAAAAACAAAAAAACAAAAAAACAGTGTTGTATTGGGTGTGGTAGCATATGCCTGAAATGCCAGCAATGGGCAGGATAAGGCTGGAGCACCAGAAGACTGATGGGTCTGAGACTATCCTAGGCAGCATGGCAATGAGGAGAGGAGAGGAGCAGAGAGGAGGGGAGGGGAGAGGGGAGCAAAGAGAAGGAGAGGGGAGGGGAGGGGGAAGAGCAGAGGAGGGAAGGGGAGAGCAGAGGAGAGGAGGGGAGGGTTGAGCAGAGGTGGGGAAGGGAAAGGGGAGCAGAGGGAAGGAGAGGGGAGCGGAGGGGGAGAGCAGAGGAGGGAAGGGGAGAGAAGAGGGCAAGAGAGGGGAGAGGTCTTAGAGGGGAGAGCAGAGGAGGGGAAGGAAGGGGAGAGATAAAGGAGGGAGGGATGGACAAATACTTATACTAATTCTATGCAAGTATAAAATGATAGATACTTTAGAAGAAACAGAAAATGTTGAATGGCAGGAATTGAACCCATCTAGTAGAAATAACAAAGGATAAATGAAAGTAAGTTTCAAGCTTATAGGAGAGTAATTCGTCACAAGGAACTTGAAAGTAGACCTGGGCGTTTTCTCAGGTCTCTTCTACTCTGTAAGTGCACTGACCAGTATCTCAGTAGAACATCTCAGTAGGAAGTGAAGAACATTCAGCTGTCCTACATTCCTGAGTAATCTTTATTTTTTTAACCAGGGCACTTGCATTGTGCACATCTGGAAATAGGTGTGGGCAAGGAAGACAGGTTATATGAAACATGGAAGCTCTCCATTAGGTATAAAGAAAACATTGAGCTCAGAGGAGTGACTCTCTTGATCAGGCATCAAACTGCACAGAAAATCCTGCCTGTCAATAGTCAAAACAAAACATTTCAAAATTTAGAAATGTAACTGGAAATGTTAATATTACAAAAGTTGCACGATGTCATGTGTATATTCATGCATATACATAGAATATATTTTAAAAGCTTTAATAAATCTCTGGTATTAGGGATCTATTATATTGAAACATTTCTTTTGTTAATTTTGTGCAAATTCAGCGTTAACACCATTAAAACTCTAAATGAGCACTTCTAGTGTGCAAATGCCTGCTAAGATTAATACACAAAACCGTGATATCTCTCAACTGTCTCATTAACATGATAACAGGCCCAAAGGAGTTTCAAATCCCTTAACACAGAAAAGACATATATTCTCCCATTTTTTTGTTCATTCCACCATAAAAATGGAAATTAAACCACATAAAAAATCTTTCAAAAATATCAAGGGTCCAATCCAGATACATAAAATACTTTCTTTAATATTAAACTACGCAAGCCTTGTTGTGATGCTACTAAGAAACTGACTGATACCCAGAAAAACCAAGAGGCCTCTACAATTAGTTTCTATTTTATTCCAAAACTTACACTTATTTCTGGCTGTTGAAGAAATCAAGAAATACTGAATTGTCTGCTATATTAAGCTATCTGTTTTCTAGAGAGACTAAGAACCATGTGCAGGCAAGAGATGGACTTTCAGGAATCGAATTGTACGTTTGCTTTGAAAATTTTTCCTTAAATCCAGACATAATGCTACTGCATAGAATCCTTTTGTGGTCTAATAAGGAAGAAAATAAAAACAATTTATGCTTTGGTTGTGGGAGCTATGCTTTACGATGTCACTGCATGGTGACAACTTCTTGTCCTCCTGTCAGTGCCTGTCCTTTAGACCATACTGCAGAAAAGCAATTTTCTGCCTCAAAAGCACTCTATTTTTTTTAAAGTTTGTCTCTGGGCAATTTTCAGGTCTACTGGAGCTGTGTGACTGTATACAGATGAGAAAGACCCAAAATAGGGCAATTTATTTGATTCCTCCTCTTCAAAACATTTAGCTGAGATTGCACATCCAACAGAGAAAACCCAAAAGGAATATTCAGTAGTGACCCCCAATGACATATATCCCTGTTGTAATTTTGCATTAAACATAGTTTCTAAATAAAATGGATAACCTCCAGTTGCTGGTTGTTTAATGTAAACCTTTGACTTCTACATCCTTCTTGGGATATTAAAAAGCTGGTTTTTCTCCTACTGAAAACATGGAGGCAAACCCTCAGAAACGACATAGTTTAATACCGCATGTGGAGTTTTCAGGGGAAGGGATCACTTAATTTTAACTGCTCTGTTTATTGGTTATCCTGGTTGAAGAGGAAAAGGGCAGCTTGATTCAAACACATCTTCATGAAAGGTTCAGTTGCTGGTAGCTTCCCACTTAGCAATGCCTGGAGAGACCACAGTCAAAGCTCCCCTTATATAACACTACCTAACACCATACAGAATGCGTCTCAACAGTCTCTTATTCTAGTAACACAAGATTGCCTACAATAGTGCCTGGTCAGAGAACTAATTTAAAAGTTGTCAGATTTTAGACAACCCTGCCACTGTATTTTCTTTTAAAACATATGGCCTTGGATAATTTTGAATTCATTAACTGTGTTCATGCTAAATTCTCTTCCCCTTTTCTTTATCAGCCGTGATGTCATCATCACTAGACCTTATCTGTGTTCTTAAATCTGTTCTTATATTTCACACAGTACAAGAAGCAGTTAATATTAAAAATGTTCTTGCTGATAAACTAGCAAACTGTGGCCAGAATTTCAGATATTTCAATTAGATAAATGTCATGATTATAAACATACAGGTAAGCAACCTCCTTAGGCTAGTATTTGCTCCCTGTGTACTTCATTATCATATATATATATATATATATATATATATATATATATACATATGTATACACACATATACATATATGTATATATACACACATATATGTATACACACATATATGTATATGTGTATATATATATATATATATATATACCCATACACACATGATATATAAATCTGTTATGGTATTCTCTTTCTTGCTTTCATTTCTCTTTCATTCTTTGTATGTTGAAAATATGGAGAATCCCAGAGTTGCTTGTTTATGTTAACTGATTATTATGGTAAGTAGAAAAAAAGAAGAAAAAGAATTAATATCATGTACTTGGAAAGAAATTAAACAAATAAAAACAACCTTCAAGCTTAGAATTTGTAGAAGTTTCTGTGTTTTATCTTCAATGCATTTTTTAGTGTAACATAAAATCTTCATTAAGTTTTCACAAGC